>NW_028317925.1:1102142-1406964 GCF_062004578.1 Staurois parvus | reverse complement strand
TGAGCTGACATACTGTATATCTCTACAGAAAGAAGTTATATAATGTCATCTAGAAATAGTCAAAACCAGCATCTGTGAATGGCTAGTGAATTATCTGGGAATCAAGAAATCAATCCATCCACCATCAAACTGCTTACCAAAGTATATTCATGCATTGTGTTTTCAAGTAATAATTTGGGAACAGTATTACTGATCCTCATTTTGTTTACTCCTTTTTTTTTTTATGGCGCAAGAGGCCTGATCTGTGAGTGAGCATAACCTCCATGTAATAGCCCTATGCCTTGGAACAAACATTACTGCTGAGCTGGACCACTTTCCTTTGTGTGAGAAAGGAAACATACATCTGCTCTTCCAACTGAGATACCAATTTAGCAATCCACAAATGGGACTTGAGCACTTGCTGTACTAATTAACACTGCTAGCTAATTTGTCAGAGACTTTTTTTTTTTATAGATATATTCCAGAAGGGTTTAAGCTGGAGCTATCCCACTGTGAAAAATTGAAATGTTTTCTGTAGATTTACCAAGTTCTCCCAGTAGCAAAACCAACAGCAACTCTCCTGCTTAAAACATGTAAATGTGATTTGATTCCCATTAAGGGCATTTAACTTGCAAATCTGAGCATCACACTGCAAGCTCTTCTAACTTCAGCTCTGCATTTTGATTAGCCTCAGGCTGTGATGCCTCTGATGAATTAGTAATAGGAGTAAGATGAGGTAATAAATAAAGGTTAATGCTAATTGTGAGAGTCAACCGTGATTTAACCAATTCTGTACTATCACTAGCTGGACATTTAATATCTGTCATATTATATCTTTTAAAGAATAGAAGCTATATCTTCTGTTCACAGTTCCAAGATCTCTGATGACATATTTGTCTCATGGTCAGTGCACTGTGGTACGTAGCCAGTTGCATTAAATTATTTATTAATGGAGATGCCATGTTCTTTACTCATGCTGTGAAGAATACATACTGGAATACTGATGCATCTGAACAACATTTGGTGCAGGCTGCATTCATAAATGCATAAATGAAACAGATCAAGAGCCTGTTATTGATAGATGCTTGCTGCAACAGCATGATCGCTGTGCAACATGTACTCAGCAAGGAGATCAAATACCTCTTCAGTGTCAGGCCCCTTACTTTTTTTATCATATCTAATACACGTTAAATTATCCACACTCTCACACACACACAATTACACAGAATAGTTAACCACTTCAATACCGGGTACTTATACCCCTTTCCTGCCCAGGCCAATTTTCAGCTTTCAGCACTGTCGCACTTTGAATGACAATTGCGCAGTCATGCAACACTGTACCCATATGAAATTTTTAGCATTTGTTTCACACAAATAGAGTGTTGGTGGTATCCAAAGACAAACAAACGAAACCAGCGCACAGATCTTCATGCAGACTTAAAGAAATTCAAAATGGCAAATTAGGAGGTGCAGCCTTTCAAAGATCGGGAAATCTGGGTACTAATGAACACCGAACAAAAAAGGGTGCACTCTCATCATGCATTACCGTGGAACACCACGTGTTTATTGTGTAATCAAATAGATGTATACTCACAAACCAAAGGATAATCAAAGCAGTATGAATAGTCCGCAATGGCAGTCAATGCAATGCTGTGCCCCAACTGGGGATAAGCTGACGCGTTTCGGGAGACGAACCCCCTTCCTCAGAGCTACTGTGTCATCTATTTGATTACACAATAAACACGTGGTTTTCCACGGTAATGCACGATGAGAGTGCGCCCTTTTTTGTTCTTTCTTTTGGTGGTATTTAATCACCAGTGAGTTTTTTATTTTTTGCTAAATAAAACAAAAAAAACCTGAAACGTTTGAAAAAACTTACTTTTCTTTGTTTATGTTATACATTTTTCAAATAAATAACATTTCTTCATAAATTTAGGTCAAAATGTATTCTGCTACATTTCTTTGGTGAAAATAATAATAATACTTTAATTTGTATTTTTTTTCAAATGTTTCTATAATTTTGTTCTATTTTTCATTAAATTTTTTCTTTTTTTTTCACTACTTTATTTTTCAGCACACTGTGACCAAAGCTATACCATGTTACCATAGTAACATTGAACTACTCTGGGCAAGTGATCAGGATTTTTTTTTTACACATTATGATTGCTAATACCAATGTATTTCATTGATCTTTGCAATCATTGTTACTGAATGAAAGTGATTCATTCAGTCTGTTGTTGTGATTAGCTGTGACTGGGCAAAGCTGATCACATGATACAGATGGGCTGGGATTGGCCCTGTCTGTATCATGTGACTGCCTTGACCAGTCACAGCTAACAACAAAAAGTTATATACAATGAATGGCATGGCAGGAAGCCATCCATTGTATACAATTGACATGGGATCTGCTGTGATTGGTCACAGTGGTCACATGACACTGGCAATGGGCCGGTGTAGTGATATGTCATTGGCTGTGTCCCGTGGACACAGCCGGTGACAGATCACACCACTGCACGACCCCGCGGCATGAGCGGCTCATTTTGACAGGACGTTATATGACGCCCAGTCACAATGGCAAGTGTCCCGCCCGACCGTCAATCTGCTATAGGACACAGCCGGTGACAGATTGCGCCGCTGCATGGCCCGCCCGGCCGTCAATCTGCTATAAGGCTGGGCAGGAAGGTGTTAATAATCAATATTTGGAAAGGTGAAAGCTTGTGAAGTAGAATAAATAATATTGCATGGTGGTTGCCACTTTGCCTAAAGCAGTCTTTCTGGTGGTCATGACTAATGGTGAGTGAATGTGCCTGTGTTTGAGTTGTGGGACGTTGATCAAACCCATCGTAAAATCTAAAATTTGCTGACCAAAAATTTGAACTCTATTAAAGTCTATAGTAATAGGGGGTTACAGACCTTGGAAATAAATTCTGACCATTTTCAAGGCTAATAGGCAAGGGACTGTCAAATAAAGGGCATTGGAAGATGTATAAAACCACCATATAGCAAGGAGAAGGTTCTCATTTTTATGTGACTTTGAGAGCGACATGGGAAAAACACCAATCATTTCAATTACATGCTTAGGAAATGCCCTAATGGTGTATGTAGTGTTACTGAACAGTGCAATTCTATTGGACATCATCAGCAACCCCACCTTCCGACATCACCTATTTTACATGTGTAATACTTTTTTTTTACGTTTACATTATTGATTGACTTAAATACAGCAGCACCCCAATCTGTCAAAACGGGGAGTACACAAATACTTCAGAACCACAGCACCACATTCCCTCATCACTCTCCCATCCCTGTATCCCCAATTTTTTCCTAAATATAAAAAAAAAAACCATTGGGCATGTGTTTGGTAGAAAATGACTAGCGTCAGGACAGTATGCAAACTGAATAGGCTACAAAAAGCAAGAGCTCTGCAGTATAGGCCTTTTTTTTTACTGTATCTGGAGCTGATAGTACCATTGTGGCCGGCAGTCTCTGCCTGAACATATATGAGGAAACACATGACTATGCACCAAAGAGCTAGGCAGGAGCAGCATCTCAATGAGAATGGTCAGTGGTGAAAAGGAAACACTTTTCATCCTCATTGGTGCTTAGCAGCTTGTTTCTTTTATGCTGAATTCACACTACAAGGAAGACCTGCTTGAGTGATTCATGACTCCATTGCTGGCTGCAGTAGGGGGCAGTGTGGTGCATGATTCAGTACATCACACAGCTCCTTTTTTTGTACAAACTTTATTTGAAGTGTACAAAAAGTACACTTCATTCACAGCAATGTACAGCAGTGTGATTTGCACTGTTACTGTACATTGCTGTGCGATTCAGCAGGTCTGCATTTTAGCAAAGCCATAGGCTGTGATACAGTGTGAATAGGACACATAGGAAACAATTGTTTTATCCTCTCACCACATATAATGTGATCTCACCGTTAGGCTCCATGCAAACATTTTAATAACGCTGGTAAAGCTAGCTGTGTAAAGTCATGTTAAAAATGTGAGTTTCTCAGTGTTTTTTAGCATTTTTGCATTAGAGTTGAGGCATTTTGCTGCTTTTTTTGCGTTTGTGTTTTTTTAGCTTTTTTAGCTGTAAAAACACAGCAAAATGCAGTAAAACGCGGCAATCTGGAGGTTTTTTTTACGTTACCCATGTTAGTACCAGGTTGCAGCCCCCAAACATATCTGTGAAGATAGCAGCTGACCAGGAAGAAAGCAGAGCTGATACACAGTCCACAGTGACTGGCAAAAGGTCAAGGTGGCTGGCAAAAATGTAGTCAAGTACATGCTGATGTTGGTAAATAGAGAAATCGGAATTCCGGAAATAACATGGACTAGGACTAGGAAAATTAACCTAAGCCCTCATGCAAACTGGGTATAGTTAGCAGTGTAAAGTCACGTTAAAAAAAGTGAGTTTTTCAGCTTTTTTTAGTGTTTTTGCATTAGTGCTTAGTGGTGTTTTGCCGCAATTAGCAGTGTTTTGCCGCAATTAGCGGCGTTTTGCTGCATTTGTGTTTTTTAGAGGGGTTTTTTTGGTCAAAAAAAGTCCAAAAATGCTGGTTTACAGCGTTTTACCATGTTTTTCTGCATTTTTCAGCATTAGAGCATTTTTACAGCTAAAAAACTCCTCTAGAAACCCACTAGTCCTGGGGTTTTTTCCAGCCAAAAAACTGATTAAAGTCTATGTGTGCATAGATATATAAGATAACATGCTGGGGGGTTTACTGGCTGTAGAAAAAAAAACTTCAAAAGCCAAAAACAGCCGCTGTAAAAACATCCAGTGTACATGAGGACTGATACTTAGGCACTAGATGTTCTGAACACATTTAAATAGTGTGCTTGATTGACAGATTGATTGTTAATAGACCCACAAACAACAACAGCAGATCTGTTTAACAGTTAATCTGTTACAAAGACTAGGTCTTATTAAAAGGAGTGTAAGGCCAGTGGTCTTTAAAAACAAGATAGAAAGGGCAGAAACATGAAATTCATATTGTTGAGAGTTAAATTATGATCCAGTCCCAGTCATTTTCTAATCAACCACTACTATTTTTTCTGCTTTACTGTTTTTTTACACTATAGGTACATAGGTACCCCTAGTTTGTTTTTAACTTCATGTGTATGTGGTAGTGGAGGAGGGGGTCTTTAGATTTTTGGGAGGGAGGGTTTAAGTGCTTGACTGTAATGTTAGTTATATTCCTTTTTTACACTTTTTTTTAAACTGAATTCTAATGCTAACACATAGGGGGCAATAGCATCCCCAGATGGCCGCTTTCATGGGAATGAGTGCGGGTTACATATTACTCCTATCTGTTTAAAAAAATTATTTGGCCTCAACACTAAATACTATATCTGGAAGAAATCCAATACAGCTCACAATCCAAATAACACCATTCATAAGGAATTATTTTTTTTTAATAATTCAATTTTAGTCTCATCTCATAACACCTTTTTCCATGTGGCCTCAGAATCTTCAAGGTGCGTTTTGGTAAAGCTCAGTCGTGACTGCATGTGGCCTTTCTTGAGGAGTAGCTTTCTTCTTGCAACCCTCCCATCCAAGCCACATTGGTGGAGAATTTGTGATATTGTTGTCACATGCACACAATGACCACTCTTTTCCATAAATTCCTGCAACTCCACAGTTGCTGTAGGCCTCTTGGTAGCCTCTCTGACCAGTTTCCTTCTGGCTCTTTCATCTGGTTTGGAGGGACGTCCTGATCCAGAGAGGTACTGTGTTGTACCACATAACGTCTTAATAATAGACTTCAGTGTGTTCCTAGACACTGATAAAGCCTTTGAAATTTGTTTGCATTCAGATTCTGACTTGTGCCTGTCCACAGCTTATCCTGGAGATCTTTTGACAGTGCCTTGTTACCCATAGTTGATTGCGTTAGTTGTGCTACCAGGGTCTGAAATGCTCCAGTAAAGCGCTTTTCATGCTGACAAAATGACAACAGTTGCTCACATTTAAAAGTCAAATAGTTTTCTGCATTGAGAAGGTGATTAGCTACTGTACACCTGATATGCACCCCCTGATCCTCCGTTATGACAGCAGATCGGGGATCCTGTCTCCACACCTGCTGTCACCCTTTTTTTAAAATAACATCAAAAATCTGCGCTGGTTCAAAGAGAATACAAGTTGCCAACACTAAATTCTGATAGGGAGATAGGAGTCCCATCCAGCCATCACATGATCACTACCTGCCTCTAACAGCTGATCACTCCGCCCCTAATAACTGGAGCTGTGATTAGTGAGGCACATGGTGCCTATATGCCTGACAACGTATGCACTGATGATCCATATAGAGTGGTTGAATGCCATCTGAACCATCACTGGAGGTTTTGAAGGAGGCTGGAGCGGTTTCCATATGATTGTTCTTGTGCCCATTTTGATCACTCTATATTATGATGGTCAAATATATCTGGTAAGCCTTCTTTGAGCACAGAGTGGGGTGACACATGGTTCACTTGGATAATGTTCGATCATCTAGCAACAGAAGATCTATTATCGCACTTTAAGATACCTTGTAGTGCTCTTTTGGCATTGGGACTTATAATTTTTCTCACTTTGTTTTTGGGGGTTTTTTAAAATAATTTTTCTACATATTTGTTAGTGTTGTCACTTTTTGGTTTCATTTATGCTTTATTCAATTTTTTCTAAAAAGGGGCCATGCTGGCTCCACAAACCAGCCACGTCATCCTCCCATGCTGTGAATTGGAGAACTACAAGTACCGTGATCCATTGCGGCTGATGGCTTGTAGTTATCAATCAGCAGATCACGGGTGCAATGCTTTTCAGGCTCCCAATAAAAAAAATAATAACTTCACTTTTTTTTACCTGCAAAAAGATGTGCATGTATTTTTTTTTTTCACAAAGGTGAACTTATCCTTTAAAATGCATCTCCTAAGTATTTAATAAAAAGGGATGGTATTTTTCCCATGTCGCCCTGGAAGTCGCATAAAGGATCTCCTCATCATATAATACTTTTTCCAATGCCGTTTGTTTGACAGTCTCTTGCAAATGGCCAGAATTGGTTTCCAATATTTGCCCTCTATAAACCTACATTAGGGTTCTGATTAAAGTTTGCAATTTTCAGACTTATGGTGGGTTCATCAGATGACCTATGAATCAATTCTAAGCTAATTTGCTCACCCTAATAGTAAAGGAACAGATAAACTGAACCTACATACCTATAAAGTTAAAAAAAGGTACACGTCTATCCTTGGTAAACATAAAGATACCTAATAAATATCCTAAACGAGTCTGCAACTACTTCTTGCAACATAGTGTCAAGTACTGCAGAAAAGAAACACGTATTTTGAGTAACAGTCATCACCATATACTGTATGTGTGTACAAAGTATACTGGCACCTAGTGAGGGTGCTGGGCATTGCAGCCAATCATCCCATTATCCCAATATGCAGTTTAGTACATCCCAGAATAAGCAAATGAAGTCACCAGAAACGCAAAAAAAAGACATAGCATGATATTATTGCTGGCTAGATTGGAAATTCAAGCTTTTGAAACATGTTTGTTATCCACATAAGATATGACAAAGTGTTATATTAGTATAACTCCTAACTAAAAAATGTTTTGAAAGCTTGTATTTCAAATGTGTTGTATTACATGTTATATTGTAAAACATTAACTTTTATATAATTATTATGATTTTGAAATTTTTTTACCACTTCTTGGATAGTGCATTATCTAATAAATGATTGCCAACATAAACATGTCCAGAATATTGAACATAAGGATAATCCTAACCAAATATCACAGCATCAATGTCAGTTTATACCAATCCATCCTGAGCTCTTAAGCTGGTCATAAAAAGGATCAAAATTCAGCCAGTTCAGCAGGGACCAGATGAATTTTGATCCATTCATGGCAATTCTCATTTAACAGAAGTCAGTCTAATGATGAACTGAACTGTTGGAAAGTTTTTGTCGATGGGGTGTAGCTGCTGCTGATCAGTGTATTCTGATAGCGGAGGAGTCCTGCTGTCAGAACAGAATGGCACAGAAGGTTCATCCACCTCATTTGTGTAGATGGGGTAAGGCCATTGTTAGAAATCATGGGGCCCCATAAAGCCTACCTGACAGGGCCCCCTTCAAGCCCACCCCTAGCCCTGCCCTTGACCACTCCCCTGGCCCCTCCTCTGACCCCACCTCAAAACAAAATGCAGCTTTGTCTTCAAGTGCATGCAGTAGAAGGGGGAGGAGTTACAAATCCAAGTGTAAATGAGGCCTAAGGCTACAGGGCTTTTTTTCTGATAGAATAGGTGCAGGAACTCTATCACACCCCCATTGCATCACTCACCATTAACATCATCAACAACACCCTCCTTAGTGTGCTACATATAGAATGCAGAGTTTAGGAGTGTGCTACCTACAGAGTGCAGGATTCAGCAGTTTATTATGCAAAAAGTGCAGAATTCAGGGGTGCGGTATGTACAGAGTACAGAGTTGAGAAGTGTGTTATACAGTATGTACAGAGTGCAGGGTTTGAGCAGTACTCCAGGAACATACTGCAGGGTTGAGGGGTACATTACAAAGTGCAGAATCCAGCAGTGCACTATGTACAGAGTGCAGGGTTGAGGAGTGCACTATGCTCAGGATTGTGCTATGTACAGAAATCAGGGTTCAGGATTGTGCTACATACAGGACTTTTCTACATACAGAAAGCAGGGTTCAGGATTGTGCTACATACAGGATTGTGCTATGTACAGAGTGCAGGGTTCAAGACTGTGATATGTACAGAGTGCAGGGTTCAGGATTGTGCTACATACAGGATTGTGCTATGTACAGAGAGCAGGGTTTAGGATTGTGCTACATACAGACAGCAGAGTTCAGGATTGTGCTACATACAGGATTGTGCTACATACAGGATTGTGCTATGTACAGAGAGCAGGGTTCAGGATTGTGCTATGTACAGAGAGCAGGGTTCAGGACTGTGCTATGTACAGAGAGTAGGGTTCAGGGCTGTGCTATGTACAGAGAGCAGGGTTCAGGACTGTGCTAAGTACAGAAAGCAGGGTTCAGGATTGTGCTAAGTACAGCGAGCAGGGTTCAGGATTGTGCTACATACAGGATTGTGCTAAGTACAGAGAGCAGGGTTCAGGATTGTGCTACATACAGGATTGTGCTACGTACAGAGAGCAGGGTTCAGGTTTGTGCTATGTACAGAAAGTAGAGTTCAGGATTGTGCTATGTACAGAGAGTAGGGTTCAGGACTGTGCTATGTACAGAGAGCAGGGTTCAGGATTGTGCTATGTACAGAAAGTAGAGTTCAGGATTGTGCTATGTACAGAGAGTAGGGTTCAGGATTGTGCTATGTACAGAGAGTAGGGTTCAGGATTGTGCTATGTACAGAGAGTAGGGTTCAGGATTGTGCTATGTACAGAGAGCAGGGTTCAGGATTGTGCTATGTACAGAGAGTAGGGATTAGGATTGTGCTACATACAGGATTGTGCTATGTACAGAGAGTAGGGTTCAGGATTGTGCTATGTACAGAAAGCAGGGTTCAGGATTGTGCCAAGTACAGTAAGCAGGGTTTGGGATTGTGCTACATACAGGATTGTGCTACGTACAGAGTGCTTGGTTCAGGATTGTGCTACATACAGGATTGTGCTACATACAGGATTGTGCTATGTACAGAGAGCAGGGTTCAGGATTGTGCTATGTACAGAGAGCAGGGTTCAGGACTGTGCTATGTACAGAGAGTAGGGTTCAGGGCTGTGCTATGTACAGAGAGCAGGGTTCAGGACTGTGCTAAGTACAGAAAGCAGGGTTCAGGATTGTGCTAAGTACAGCGAGCAGGGTTCAGGATTGTGCTACATACAGGATTGTGCTAAGTACAGAGAGCAGGGTTCAGGATTGTGCTACATACAGGATTGTGCTACGTACAGAGAGCAGGGTTCAGGTTTGTGCTATGTACAGAAAGTAGAGTTCAGGATTGTGCTATGTACAGAGAGTAGGGTTCAGGATTGTGCTATGTACAGAGAGCAGGGTACAGGATTGTGCTACATACAGGATTGTGCTAAGTACAGAGAGCAGGGTTCAGGATTGTGCTACATACAGGATTGTGCTACGTACAGAGAGCAGGGTTCAGGTTTGTGCTATGTACAGAAAGTAGAGTTCAGGATTGTGCTATGTACAGAGAGTAGGGTTCAGGACTGTGCTATGTACAGAGAGCAGGGTTCAGGATTGTGCTATGTACAGAAAGTAGAGTTCAGGATTGTGCTATGTACAGAGAGTAGGGTTCAGGATTGTGCTATGTACAGAGAGTAGGGTTCAGGATTGTGCTATGTACAGAGAGTAGGGTTCAGGATTGTGCTATGTACAGAGAGCAGGGTTCAGGATTGTGCTATGTACAGAGAGTAGGGATTAGGATTGTGCTACATACAGGATTGTGCTATGTACAGAGAGTAGGGTTCAGGATTGTGCTATGTACAGAAAGCAGGGTTCAGGATTGTGCCAAGTACAGTAAGCAGGGTTTGGGATTGTGCTACATACAGGATTGTGCTACGTACAGAGTGCTTGGTTCAGGATTATGCTACATACAGGATTTTTCTACGTACAGAGTGCAGAGTTCAGGATTGTGCTACATACAGTGGGCAGGTTTCAGGATTGTGCTACAAACAGGATTGTGCTACATACCGTGAGCATGGTTCAGGTTTGTGCTGCATACAGGATTGGGCTAGGTACAGACTGCATGGTCCAGAATTATGCTACATACAGAATTTTGCTACATACAGACTGCAGGGTTCAGGATTGTGCTATGTACAGGGAACAGTGTCCAGGATTGTGCTACATACAGGATTGTGCTACATACAGGGAGCAGGGTTCAGGATTGTGCTACATACAGGGAGCAGGGTTCAGGATTGTGCTACATACAGCGAGCAGGGTCCAGGATTGTGCTACATAAAGGGTTGTGCTACGCACAGAGTGCATTGTTCAGGATTATGCTACATACAGGATTGAAATATAATGGGGTTTGTGACTTTTTAGCTCAAAGTGAAGACTTTTCATAGACCTGTATCTACCCATGCTATGGATGGGCAGTGATAATACAATAGAGCTGCCTAATTTTTAAGGCTGGCTTTACAGTAGATGGTTAATTTTAAAGTATCAAAGGAGATGGATGAACAACTGCAGGTTCACCCCGACGGATTCCTCACACCAAACGGCTCTCCAAACCATGTAAGGAAGAGTTTAAAAAAGAAGAAGAAACTTTGTAGTACAACCTTATAAACTCATCCATCTCCTATAATACTGCTAACATGGGTGTCAGTGTGGGATCTGAACACCGTCTGCTCGTTTGATCTCTTCATTAGAGATCAATGTGTCTGGTAAGAGGCTGATTTGTCTGTTGTGGCAAGCACTTGTGGACACCAATACGCTTTTGTTGGAAGATTTATAAGCACACAGAACTTTGTCACTGGATTTGGGACTTTTATGTTTATTCACTTTATGGATTTGGACTTTTTATAGCACTTTAGCAATACATTATTTGTTATATTAGCAGTTAATTTATTTATGTTTTTTGGATATATTGTGTTTAGTTATTGCATTTGATTGTTTAGTGTACAGCGCATTCACAGTGCAGGGATAAGGATTGCGCTATGTATAGAGTGCAGGTAAGTATATCTCACTGGCCAGTATACAACCCCCCCTCCCCCTCACCAATTTTGCTTCCCCCAAAATTCTGCCCCTCCCCTTCTATACAGAGCTCCTCTCTCCTCCCTACCCAGTGCAGAGCACCTATTTCCTCCTCTTCCAGACCTTTTCTCTCCTCCCTGGCCAGTACACAGCATTCATCTCCCCCACAGAAAAGATAAAAGCAGGTTGCTGAGCCACTGGGCCAGCTTAAACTAAGTCAGCTTAGGGGAAGTTCCGCTTTAAAGACTGGTCCCCCGCTCCCCATTAAGGATTGGCACCTTTGGGGGGCGGTGCGGGTACTCGATTTTGACAGGTACCCGCTCCCACTTCCGCTCTGATCGCCTAGGCGATCAGAAGTGGAAGGTGTCCTACCTTCCTCTATCCCCGTAGTCTTTTGGGACACATGACAGGTCCCAGAAGACTACAGGACCATTCAGGAAACTCAGCGCTACTTGTGCATGCGCAGTGGGTACCCGGCTGTGAAGCTGCAAGCTATCTCAGCCGGGTGCCCACACTGAAGATGCCGACTCCCAGGGAGAGAAGACGGCCGGTAAAACGGGCTGCAGGGGACACACCGCAGGACCGGGGGACAGGTGAGTGGCTGTTTTTTAAAAGTCAGTAGCTACAGTTTTTGTAGCTGCTGACTTTTATTTTTTAACAGCGTAAGTGGAACTCTGCATTAAGTGACAGACAGTTGTTACATGCAGCGCTCTGTAGTAAACTCCAGACACTGTGTTTGAAATCCACCAATGTGTCAGCATGAAGTGGTGGAGCTGAAGAGCTGGATGTTGGAGTTCCGGATTCAGCTGAAGAGTCATGCGGCCATCAATTATAATAGGTCAGACTGATGGCTCGGGCTTCTAGAGACACTGAGGGTGTGAGCCTAAAGCTGTGTGCTTACCCTGCCCCCTCCTCTGCTGTATATGCAGGGAGGGTTTTCAATGTGTCACTAACTTACCGGGAGAGAATCGCTGTGAACGGCAATGCAAGGGCCATTATGGAACTGGAAGTTGCTGGCTGGCCAGGACCCCCTTTCACAGTGAAGGGCCTGGGCCCCCTACAGGAGGCCTGGAGGTGCCCCCTTATTAGCAGCCCAGGATGGGGCAATTTGTTAGGATTTTTTAAATCATCCTGTTGATTGATCAAGAAAAATTAACCATCTACTGTAAAGCCAGCCTTAAAAATTAGGCAGCTCTATTGTATTATCACTGCCCACCCATAGCATGGGTAGATACAGGTCTATGAAAAGTCTTCACTTTGAGCTAGAAAGTCACAAACCCCACTATATTTCAAGCACACCCAAGGGATTGGAAGGTAGACACTAAATGTTACCTGGCTGCTAGAGACCATGGATGCTTCAGGCCACATAGTCCCAAACCTCCCATTTTGCTGCATGAGGTCTTTGGTGATGATTTATTGTATGTACTTTGCATTTTTAAACATACAGATAATATTTAAATGCTTTATATAACCACTTGCCTTCCTAAGGCAATAAAAAATGCAGCGCTAAGAAGTACAATAAATTGATAAAGTGACAAAGTGGTAGGTTTATGCGCCTATAAGGTGCTAAATAATGTGATTAGAGGTGTCGCCAATTGTTGAGGAGAGATTCAGTGAATGGATAATTACCACAAAATTAGGTTTGTGAGATAATTGGTGCTAAAGCAAAAACGGCAATAATAATAATAATAGGTTATTAGTCCATAGAAGAGATTCAACTGATGATGGTGCTCGTGACTTCCGTGATAGGGAATAAATGTGCTTGCACTCACTGGAAGCGCAAATTTATTGCGCATGTCTAGTAATTATTCAGACTGGTACTAGTGGTCATCAGGGCACTGGCAGGGGTAGGGGGCTCCAATGGCACACTCTGCACACAGGGAAGATACTCCAGACCTCACAGCTTGGACCCTCTCAGCATGCGTGGACAACTCCTCCTATGCACTCTCACCCGGATCAACCAGAGCGACAAACATCCACCTTAGATGGCTCAAAAAAAGGCCACCAAACAAAAGTGCTTGAATAGTGTAGTATTTTAATATATAATATGCAGCTAAACTACAGAAGCAGTTCCGTAAAATAGGTCAGATTTAAAAAAATAGCTCAGTGATTAAAACTGCTCAGTGATCTAAGTTGTCAGCATAGTAACCAAAATAGATCAAATGCCCGCTGCAGTATTGTGAAAACAGTAGCATGAGTAACAGCCAATAGCAAGACATATATCAAGGCATATACGTCAACGATTATCGCAAAAAAGTCAATTCAGTGGCATAGCCAATAATATGTCAGCAGCAATAATGGGGCACCTGTCATGGCATATATATCAGCAGTATTTCCAAAGTAAAGTTCAGAGGCATAGCCAATATAAAATAGGTCAGCATATGTAATGCAGAAAAAAACAATCCGATTCCAAAGATGGCCGCCGGCCTGAACAGGTGGCCTTGGCGGAATGACGTCAGCGCGGAAGGCTCCTCTCTGACGCGTTTCGTGCGAAAGCACGTTTTCAAAAGGATGGCCTGTCACCGACGTCTGTCCCTTTATATCGCCCTGTGCGCATGCACGAAACGGGCGCTATTTTAGAGAAGAAAGGCAGTTCAGCCGCATTACTGCAGAGACCTAGGTCTATAAAGGCTGGATTTTGTCCATTTACGGAAAAAGCAAAATAGTAAAATGGTTACAGATTGCTAACACTACAGGGGCCAGATCAAATGGAGGGAATAAAGTAAAATATATATATGAAAATCTCAAAGATTATTATAGATCACAGCCGCCATTTTGTTGTAGACTGTATGAAATCATACTGAATTACGGCCTCCATTTTCTAGTCGAGCTGTGGGACTACAAATACCCAAAAGCCAATAAGTATAAATAATAAAATGTGGGGATTAAACCTTTATTAAAAAATTCACATCGATATAAATAAAACGATAAAATTGTTGAACAATTAGGATGTTACAGGAGGTCAAAAAGAAACAATATATTTAAAAGGCAAAATCATTATATATATATATATATATATATATATATATATATATATATATATATAAAACGTTGCTAAAATTAAAACTGAAATCCAAAAAGTATAAAAAGATTTTTTTATTTAAAATTATGATTGAAAAATGTGATTAAAATATATGACTAAAAACCAATGATAAAAAATCTTGAAATGTCACTGCAGTTATGGGTGATCCGCCATCTTTACAAAATGCAAACATGAACATAAGTTACTCAATAGTCATTACAGATATGTATAGGTCTCATAAAATTATTGCAATTGTAATAACAACAATACAATTATGTTAATATTAAACTCATAAAAATGGTAAAATTAGCATAATAATCAACTCATAAAAAATGGTAAAATGGATAGAATCAACTCTCACAGGATCGGATAAAAAAAAGGTATGATTGTGTTAAGATAACAATATAAAAATTGTGATAATAACCACCTCATAAAAAATAGAATAAAAAATTAAAAATATAAAAAAATATATTAGAATAGATAGAATCAAATAACCCAAAATAGAATAAAATAGGCATAAATGTGCTAAAAAGAACTAAGATGTAGAAAATATGATGATGGGTCTTTATATTTAACTGTTATCTATAAAACAGTTAATATCGACTTCTATATTATGGCCTAGGGAGGATAAGGATTTTAAATTGTATATCCACTTAGTTTCCAGCATAGAAACTGCTCTTCTTTTGTGGATCCCCCTCCAGCAATGGTGAATTAAATCTATGCCCACAAATTTGAGGCCAGTTGGGTTTCTTTGGTGGTAGTATCTAAAATGTTTAGATACAGAGTGATCTTTAAGCCTAATTTTGATGTTGTAGATGTGTTCCCTTAATCTGTCACGTAACCTTCTGGTAGTTCTACCGACATACTGATTTTTGCAGGGACACTCCAATAGGTAGACCACGTGGGTACTGTTACAGGTAATGAGTGATTCGATCTGAGAATTTTTATTAGTAAAGCTAGATATAAAGTTATTAATTTTCCTTTTCCGGACGCCATTGCATGTACACATCACACATTTATTGCATGGATAAAAACCTTTTAGACCATATGAAAATGACATTCTAGTGGGTAGGTTAACCAAGTTTGTTGCTAGATGGTGCCTAAGAGATGGGGCTTTACGGAAAGCAATCTCTGGTTTATCCGGAAGAGCATCCCCTAGAACTGGGTAATTTTTTAGAACCCCCCAATTCTTTTTTAAGATTTTAATAATGTCCTTATATTGTATGGAAACGTTTGTCACAAATGGACACACCCGCACAGGTTTAACTTAATTCCGAGAGGTAAGAGGTCAGCTCTATCCAGTTTAGCAACCCCCTCTATATTTTGATTTAAGTGAGAGATAGCGTATCCTTTATCAATAAATCTATTCTTTAGAATATTGACTTGTGAGTAAAAATCATTCAAATTATCGCAATTTCTTCTAATTCTAAGGAATTGTCCTTTAGGGATATTTCTAAGCCATTGCGGATGGTGACAGCTATCCATCAGAATGTAGCTGTTATGATCAGTTGCTTTTAAAAAAAGTTTTTTTTGACAATCTTAGGATCTTCATAAGAGAGGGTTAAGTCTAAAAAATTGATTTTTCGTGCGGCTATATTGATATGTAAGATTAATGTTAAAATCATTAAAATTAAGGGTGTTAAAAATTATTTTAAAGTAAATTCACTACCATTCCAGAGTAAAAAAATATCATCTATATACCTCCTATAAAAAGTCAGTTCTGGCTAATCTCTGGATTAAATTATGTCCTCCTCCCAATAAGACATAAATAGGTTGGCCAGGCTGGGTGCGAACTTCGCACCCATAGCAACTCCCATAGTTTGCAAATAATAGATATTATTAAACCAAAAATAGTTGTGGGTCATTGCAAAGTTCAATAATTCTAAAATAAATTACTTTTGTCGTTGGGGAATGTCATCCGCCTTATCTAGATAAAATTTAACAGCTATCATATCATCATTATGTTTAATGTTACTGTACAAGGACAAAACGTCCGCTGTTACCAGAAAAGTAGATGTATCAGTAGTAGCATCCTTCAGGTCTGTTGATACCTGCTTGGTATCTTTCAAGTAGGCTGGGGTGGAGGTAACAATAAACTGGAGAAAGAAATCTATATATTCACCTATGTGTGAACAAAAAGAGCCAATTTCGCTGACAATTGGTCTACCAGGGAGGTGTACAGGATCTTTGTGGACCTTGGGCAGACAATATAACACTGGAAGCTTAGGGGCTGCTGGACAAAGGAAATCCCTTTCCTTATTATTAATAATGTCATTATCATATCCTCTCTTGATCAAACCCTTCAGATCGTTTTTATAAGGCAATAACGGGTTTTTTGACAATTGTTTGTAAGTGTTTTCATCGTCCAGAATATCTTGCACCTGTTTCATATAAGTATCTTTGTCAAGTACTAAAACCCCTCCCCCTTTGTCGGCAGGACATATTACCAAATCTTTGTTTTCAAGCAAAGTTTTAAAACCTTTGTTTAAATTGTGTTGCTTATGCCAATTTTTAAATTTAAGAGCATCCAGATCCTTAATCATCATATTTTTAAAAATATTGATATGCGAATGTGAGGGAGGATTAAAAAGGGAGGCATTCTTAAGATGTGAGGATTTTATTTCATTGAGACGGGTATTATCCCTAGTAATTGGGTTATTGATGAAATGTCTTTTAATAGCTAATTTCCTGGTAAATTTATGTACATCTATAAAAGTCTGAAATTTTTTTAATTTAGACTTGGGAGCATATTTGAGACCTTTGTTTAATAGGATAAGTTCTTTATCCGTCAATCTTGCCATTGTTATTTATGTTCTCCTTTTCTTGGGGTCTATTAGTTCTCTTTCCCCCTCATTTTCCTCTGGTCCTATGTTTCTTTTTTTGAGATTTGCCTCCTCCTAAAAAATGGTAATGTTGATTGTTACGGTCATCCTCATAGTTATTATAGTTATGGGATTGGTTAGTAGGATAATAATGATACGGTCTAGAATAGTTTACTTGTGGGCGAGGAGAGTAGTAAGAATCATTATTATAGTAAGGCTTATTCATCCCCCTATTATCAGGATTCTATCATGAAGAATGGTGTAGCTGACCATTGTTCCTTGACCCTTTCCACAAAGTAATTTGTGGCCTACCTTGTTCTGGGTATCCAGTGTAGTTGGGTCTTGGTCTATTAGGTCTGAAGAGTTGTTTATTATTGTTCTGTCGGTATACGGAATCTTGGGGGTGAATCCTCATGTCTCTTTCTCCAATATCTGAATCATTAAAATTATTAAAGACTTCATATCTATTCTTAATGGGAACATTAAATCTCATATTATCATTTCTAGGGGGAGTCTGCTAGTGTTTAATCGGTGTGTGATAACTTCTTTGGGGTATATTTCGAGGAGGCTGTGCGTTATGTTGGACCATATCAGACCTCTTAAGATTGTTAGTTACCCCCACAGACGGTTGATGGGAAGGATTAATATTAGAAGAGTTGGGTGGAGGGTTCTGTTTAGCAATCTGTCATTTAAAGACTGCATTGTTTTTGTAATCATTGAGATCACGAGAAAACTTCTTTCTCTTCTTAATTTTTTGCTCCTTATCCGTATTCTCCATATGGAGCTTAAGTTTGTCTGATTCAGACTTATATTCCTCCCTTCCCATGTATGGAACCAGTTTCTCCCTTGTTTTATTTATCTCAGTGTCAAGGTATATGAGTTTTTTCTAATAATCAAAAATTTCAATAAATCTAACCCCATATTATTAAAAAATGTATACCATTCGGTGTGACTACTGATATCACCCGTTTCCGGTGGGATATCGCATCTTAATAATCTAGGAACCATTACTTCCTTACCATATTTTTCTAGGAATGAGATATCCCAAAGGGTTCTAATCTCTGAAGTGGTATGATTGGATAAATGGATAAAGAGACCATGCAAATTATCCAACTCTTCCTCATAAGTAAAAACTTCCTCCGAAATAGTGGACCTTTTGGATCTCCTTTGCCCTCCTAAGGACTTACCCCCTTCCTGACCAGGCCATTTTTTTGCGTTACAGCACTGCGTTACTTTAACTGACAATTGTCATGCAATGCTGCACCAAATGAAATTCATGTCCTTTTTTTTCCCAGAAATGGAGCTTTCTTTTGGTGGTATTTGATCGCCTCTGCGTATTTTATTTTTGGCACTATAAAAAAAAGACCGACAATTTTGAGAAAAAAAAAACACAATATTTTTGACATTTTGCTATTAAACATGTCCAGTTAAAAAATTTTAAAAATCAAATTTTGTCATGAATTTAGGCCAAAATGTATTCTGCTACATGTCTTTACTAAAAAAAATCCAAATACATGTAAATGAATTGGTTTACGTGACAGTTATAGCGTTTACAAATGGCAGTATATATACTGGGATTTTTTTTTATCTTTTATTTTTACTAGTAATGGCGGCGCACAGCCATCCAAAGCAGTGTGCAGGAGCTGAGAGGGAGGAGAACTGTCGGAGATGTTCGGCAATCACCGGGCGCCAGTGAGTAATCACTGGGTGGGACCCAGTGATTGACAGCTGTGGTCGCAAATGGTGGCCCGGGTAGGTCGTGCGCCTGCCCCCTACCCGGAAATGCAAAATCACGTGTATATATATATATATATATATATATATATATATATATATATATGTGTGATTTTGCGCACCCGTGCCATCCTGTAGCAGTATTTCTGATATAGGGCGGTTGGGAAGCGGATACTTGTATCCAGTATATTTCATTTAAATTCTAGATCACTAATATCCACAGGATTTCAGAAGTTTACATATTTGTTTTTACGCCTTGCATTGTTTTCTTTTTTACCACTTTCTCCTAAATACAGACCACTGAGCTTATCTGAACTAAACATTGATCCTAGCAGAAGTAACAGGTAAACATACATTATCTCCTATGTACACAACAAATGGTAACGTGGACCTGTAATTCTGATGTTAGCGATAAGACACTATCAATAATCAATCCCTAAGTCCAAGGAAGTTGTCTACATTTTCACAGGGACCTTGGAAGTGAGAAGGACATATTTTAATATACACACTTTTACTAGGCAATGTCCTTTTTTAACAATATCAGCATAGCATATGTGCATTTGTCCCACATTTCAGTTATTTACTGAACAGCTTTTTTATGTGGTCTGGCCTAGCTTTAGCTAAGAAGATTAATTTACCCTTTGAGCACACCAATAAGCACATCTAAAGGTTTCTCTGTTTATACAGCAAGATGTCCAAAATCCTATGTAAATGTGAAGGAGCAAGCTAATTTGTGCAAAACAGCAGTCATTTACTTCACTGCAGTGTGTAAAGTCACCCAGGGACACTGCCTCATTTACTTCCAATCTGAATAAAACTGCTCACAGTGGGAGGGTATCATCAGCATCATTTATCTGTGATGTGCAATCTTTTCCATACACTACAACTCCCATGACATCTTGAGCTACTTAAGTGAATATAGAAGACAAAAGATGACACCAATGGCTCTATATGTAAAGCTTTCCTTGCACAGATGTCAGAAACAATCCTGCAAACTGAACTAAATGTCACTGTATTTTTTTGATCAGCAGCTCCATCTAGTGACAAAAATATAATATGTTTTCTCATTGAGGTATTTTAGAAAACTGTACTGCATCTTGGCCAATCGATGGAGCTGATGATACAGGAGTTAACTCCATCCTGCTGCCTCCCAGTCCTTTTACAGGTTCTAAATGCCAGGAGATGGAGGCAGGCATTCTGATCATGTGACTATTGTGATTGGCAGTCACAGCGTGCAAGTGTACAGTCCAAATCAGGGGCGGACTGACAACTCATGGGGCCCCCGGGCAATAGGGGATCATGGGGCCCCTGTGTCCTTGCCCAAACTCAAAAAAGCCTATGAAAAAGGTACCAGGGGCATCTCGTGGGGCCCCTTACTGACCCCGGGCCCTCGGGCAGTGCCCGAGTTTCCAAATGGTCAGTCAACCCCTGGTCCAAATGCACACGTTCCTGTGTTTTAAATGGCTGTGTGTATAAGTGGGTGCTGCAGCGACCGTCGGCTGGAACCAAACAGAATCAGCAAGGGAGAATGTCACCAGCACACCGTTGATCACCAATATGCGTTCAAAGGATTTAATAAACTCCTGATGAAGGGGTCCTGCGAGACTCCTAAATGTTGCCTTGCTGCAGGGGCAGACTGACTATTTGGGCATTGCCCAAGGGTCCGGGGTAGGATCCAAGTATGTGGTAGGATCCCGCACAGCATTTTTTAAAAAAAAGTTTGAATTCGCAAAAAAACGCTACTAAAATACCGCATGAGTAATTTTATCAAGTCGTGGTATTTTAGTAGTGAAAACCATATGTCAATGTTTCAGATGAATGTAAAAGAAAGAATTGCCGACAATTAAAAAAATTATTTTAAAAAAATGGCGTGGGGTCCCCCTCCTTCCATACCAAGCCCTTTGGGTCTGGTATGGATTTTGAAGAGAACCCCCACACCAAAATTACTAAAATCCATACCAGAACCTTATCTGAGCATGCAGCCCGGCAGGTCAGAAAAGGGGGGAGACGAGTGAGCATTCCTCCTCCTGAACCATACCAGGCCACATGCCCTCACCATGGGGGGATGCTTTGGGATGGGGGGCTCCCCCCAAAGCACCTTGTCACCATGCTAGAGGGGACAAGGGCCTCTTCCCCACAACCCTGGCCGGTGGTTGTGGGGGTCTGCGGGTGGGGGGCTTGTCAGAATCTGGAAGCCCCCTTTAGGAAAGGGGCCCCCAGATACCGCCCCCCCATGCGAATGAGTATGGGGTACATGGTACCGCTACCCATTCACCCATACCCCCCCAAAGCACCCCCCCCCATGTTGAGGGCATGTGGCTTTGTATGGTTCAGGAGGGGGGAACCCGCCACTTGCCCCCTCCCTTTCCTGACCTGCCGGACTGCATGCTTGGATAAGGATCTGGTAAGGATCTTGGGGGGGACCCCACACCATTTTTTTTTTTATTTTGGCATGGGGGTTCCCCTCAAAACCCATACCAGACCTGAAGGGCTTGGTATGAATGGAGGAGGGACCCCATGACATTGTTTTATTGGTATTTAAATTATTTTGAATGCCCTTTCTATGCAGCTGAGCTGCAATATGTAGGTGGGGTGTTGTGTGGGTGTGGCTTGAGAGTAGACAGAGACACAGGGGACCCCATTATCTCTTATTGCTCGGGGGCCCCATGAGTTGTCAGTCTGCCCCTGCCTTGTTGTAACTATGTGATCGGTCATTAAAACTTTTGGAACCATATTGGTGATCCTCGGTGTGCTGGTGACTTTGTCCCTGGCAGTCACAGTGGTCACATGATCAGGAAGCTCCCGAAGTATGCATCGGGAGCTTTCCGGTATTCACAGATTACTGTGCACAGAAGTGTTTACATTGGAATGCAATATGCATATACCCACGTCAAAGCCCACCCGCCAAAACACCACATATATGAGTACTTCCAGCGCGAAGTGGTTAATCTGTTCAAAAACATTGTGTGAAATTTAGTTCAGCTTGCAAGAATGTTTTATATATAGACCCCTAGGTGTAGCCAACTGATGATTGACAAGCTACAAGCTTATGAATCAACAGTGCCAAAACTGATAACCACACTCCCTGCTACATAACCAAGTCTAGCTACAGTTGTGTCCAAAATTATTCAACCCCCACTGAAATTGAGTGTTTTGGCCAGTTTGACATTGCTTTTGATCATTCAGTCATCTTGCTTACATTTACATTAAAGAGGCACTTGTAGGTCAGACAAATATAACATAACAGTTATAATGAAATAACCACAAATGTCTTTTCTGTGCTCACAGCATTATCAGTTTTATTCAACCCCCAAGTGACATTCAATCTTAGTACTTAGTACAGCATCCTTTTACAGTTATAACAGCTTTTAAACGTGAAGCATAGCTTGACACAAGTGTCTTGCAGCGATCTACGGGTATCTTCGCCCATTCTTCATGGGCAAAGGCCTCCAGTTCAGTCACATTCTTAGGCTTGCGCACTGCAACTGCTTTCTTTAAGTCCCACCAGAGGTTCTCAATCGGATTTAAGTCTGGTGACTGCGATGGCCACTCCAAAATGTTCCAGCCTTTCCTCTGCAACCATGCTCTAGTGGACTTGGAGGTATGCTTGGGATCATTGTCCTGTTGAAAGGTCCAACGTCTCCCAAGCCTCAGGTGTGTGACGGACTGCATCACGTTTCCATCCAATATCTCCTGGTACTGAAGAGAATTCATGGTACCTTGCACACGCTGAAGCTTCCCTGTACCTGCAGAAGCAAAACAGCCCCAAAGCATGATTGACCCTCCACCATGCTTCACAGTAGGCAAGGTGTTCTTTTCATCATAGGCCTTGTTCTTCCTCCTCCAAACATAGCGTTGATCCATGGGCCCAAACAGTTCTAATTTTGTTTCATCAGTCCACAGAACACTATCCCACAACTTTTGTGGTTTGTCCACATGGCTTTTGGCATACTGCAGTCGACTCTTCTTATTCTTTGGAGACAGCAAGGGGGTACGCCTGGGAGTTCTGGCACGGAGGCCTTCATTACGCAGTGTGCGTCTTATTGTCTGGGCTGAAACTTCTGTACCCACATCTGACAAATCTTTTCTCAGTTCCTCAGCAGTCACACGGGGACTTCTCTCCACTCTACGCTTCAGGTAGCGCACAGCAGTCGAAGTCAGCATCTTCTTTCTGCCACGACCAGGTAGCGTTTCAACAGTGCCCTTTGCCTTGAATTTGCGAATGATGCTTCCTAAGGTGTCTCTTGGTATGTTTAACATCTTTGCAATCTTCTTATAGCCATTGCCCTTCCTGTGAAGAGAAATCACCTCTTCTCTTGTCTTCCTGGACCATTCTCTTGCCTTCACCATGTTTGTAACCACACCAGTAAATGTCTAGAAGGAGCTGAGTATCACAGTCATTTTAAAGCTGCCTAATTGGTGCTTATTATGCTTGATTGCTGCTCGGTGACATCCACAGGTGTTTTCAATACCTGATGGAAAGCACCTGTATGAACCTCTGTTCTTCAGAGTGGTAGTCTTTAAGGGGTTGAATAATTGTGGCAATGAAGAAACCACATAAGAACCATTTACTACTGTATTACATAAACAATTGATGTCATTTTAGTTGCATTTGGGTAGTTACAACGTCCTTGTAGGATTTGATTCTGAATACAATTCCAAATGTACACTATAGTCCCTAAACCCCTTTACAGCATTGGGGGTTGAATAATTTTGGACACAACTGTATAGTACAAGCGGGTACAGTTGCCTCGTTGGTGGCAACTCTGCCTGAAATTTAGAAGCTGTGAGAAAAAGTTGTCATGCCCTAGAAAGTAGCAGAATGTAACCTTCACTGGCACAATTGACCAGTTATTTGGGGACAAAATCAACAGATGCACTTTTATTGTTTTGCCACATAACATATATTTCTTCCTGTGACCATAGGTCTACTATGAAAGAGTAGTAATCTGAGGACAAGCCCTAGTGTGCTGTAAAACTTCCTTAAATGAGTTTTTATCCTTGTGATTGTCCTGTGGATTAGTTTTAAAGAGCTGCCTAGACAGTTCTTAATAAAAAAAGTTCAATTGCTGGATAAATCAGATAGGCACTCTGCCAGTTGTATTCATTCTCTCTGTCACTTTGTGTGCTAACATCAGACTTTAACTTTTATTTTTGTACATATAGGTCAACAAGAACTTCCATGAAAATATATTTAAATGTTGGCATTTAGAAGATTAGAATTTTCCCTTTGAGATAACCCATGCTAATGATTTCAAAATGTGACTATGAGACTTGCATTTTTCCTGGCATACCATTTAAACATAGTTTGCCTGATAAGGCATGAACACAAAGAAATACTATTTGACTCTATGGATTGTAGTCTGAGAAGAGAAATACAACAATGGAATTCATACCATTAAGATGCAGCTCAAGCACAATGACCCCTCACGCTGGTTGTCTCATGCTGATAATAAATGTTAGCTTCTGAAGTGAGAATTGGGTTCTGCAGGCTTCCACAGGAATACCAATGTCCCAGGAATGATTCCCTAAAAGGGACAAGATGGGATAAAGATGGAATAAATAGCAAAATAATTATATCCCCCCCCCAGGGGTCAGCAGGGGGGACACAATCGTAGTGGTGCCACTTTCAGAAGATAATGAACCTAGTGATTCTTCTTTAACTAAGTAGTGTTTGGCAACAAGGCAGGAGAGGCAATTAGTTATTTCGAGCTTTGAAGGTAGACTTTTTGAAGGTACGTTTCTCTTTCATCTTTGATCTTTAAAATACATGCAAACCCTACTGCTAAACTCTCCCAGAAGCTTTAGTTTGGTAATGAAATTTCAAAAGTAATTTGTAATAGTTTTAAACCTGTAGCATCATCAAACTAGGGTGCTTTAATTGGTAATAACATGACATCATGTGTGTGACCCTGCCCCCTTTTGACATATCAACCGGGGCATGCTGGGTCGATGATGTCGCAAGGGATGGGGTTGCATAAGTGACATCACTGGGTGGCCCCGCCCGTACATATTTAAGAACTGTCAAGCCAACGGAGCAGTCAGATTGGGGGAACCAACATTGGGGCGGAGCCTTTTTTTTCTTTTTCTAGGTAGCAGCAGCAGCAGGCATCATGATTGATGTTGGATCTACTTCGGGGGACACTCTTTTATTTTTCTTCTTTTAATAAAGGACTTGTCAAATACTGTCTCCTCTGTTTGTTCACTCCGCTGACAGCTGATGACTAATAAGTTGCTAAGGACTCCGCGGCACCCCATTCCTTAACAACCCATGACAGTACTGACAGATATGTATTGACATACCAATGTGCTCCAAGATGGCGACCGGAGCTACACGATAGCTTAGAGATCCGTCGCCCCAGTGCCTAATCCGCTGCCATCCGGGCAGCAGCGGACTCTACAGGGGCCCCGGAGCACCTGCGGCCCCTGATGAGCACCCAGGGAGGGGTGCCGAGCAGTCTGGGCCCCCTCCGAAGCTTCCGGAAATCACGGCCTACTGTGGCCCAAGGGACATCAACCCTGCAACTCCCACCCATCCCTCTCCTCCTCAAGCCAACCCTCATCCTACAACCTGGAACCTTCACCTGGACCCTGAACCCTGCCAAGCAAGTCTTCGCAAGAGCATGCACATCCTCCCGCAAGAAACAGCCACACAACGCTCCTGATCCGACCACCCAGACACCACTCACGCGGACCCCAACCCAGCTTGACCCAAAGGACAAGAATCAGCCGCACAATGCTCCAGATCCGACCACCCAGAGACCACTCACGCCGAACCCAGCCCAGCTTAACCCAAAAGACTAGAACTCTAGCTGAAAGATACTACAACAAGAAACCCCACTGCACGCTAGACAATCTCCAATCAAGTGCCCCTGGAAACCATCTCTCCACACCCGATCCCCACTCCCTACACCCTTCACCCTTAAACTCTAGCTACCGGAAGACACAGCGACGAGATACGCCACTGCACGCTGGACTATCTGCAACCAAGCCTCCCACCATACCTATCCGCCACCCTGTGTACCTCCCTAAAATGCCTCTTCCACTCCTCCTCCTCATATTCCTCTCCTCCGTTCCCAAAATCTCTTCTCTATATCCCTCTGCTCCTCCCAAACAACTGTATATTGTGCCCTCACGGCTTCCTTCGCCCCTCTACGGCACCCAGCACCTCCTCCTAATACTCCACTCTCCCACTGACCTGAACACCTCCACTGGTAGACTTACACGCTCCTGCACATCCCGCTCCCATGCCACCTTTCTCACCCTTCTTCTCCTCCTAACCGCGGGGGACATCTCCCCGAATCCTGGCCCTCCACCACCTCGCTCACCCACACGGCACCCTCCCACTTCTACGTCCTGCCGCAACCCCCTCAACCTAGTTTCGTGTGCACTCCTGAACGCCCGATCGGTGTGCAACAAGCTCACCGCCATCCACGGCCTCTTTGTTTCCCGCTCCCTCAACCTCCTAGCGATCACGGAAACGTGGATCCAAGCCACTGACTCTACCTCCCCTGCAGCACTCTCCTGTGGAGGTCTCATCTGGACCCACTCACCCAGAACCAACGGTCGTAAAGGTGGTGGGGTTGGTTTGCTCCTGTCACCACAGAGCACCCTCCGAGTCTTCCCAAACCCGCCTCTCTATCCTTCTCCTCCTTCGAGGCCCACTACATCCGACTATTCTCCCCAACCCCCCTGAGGATTGCTGTAATCTACCGGCCTCCTGGGCCTGTATCTCGCTTCCTTGATGACTTTTCCGCCTGGCTACCCTTCTTTCTCTCCTCCGAGCTACCCACCATCATCCTTGGAGATTTCAACATCCCTATCAACATCAACAACCCGGCCACATCCCAACTCGTCCACCTAACCTCCTCTTTTGCACTCGCACAGTGCATACAATCCACCACCCACTCTGACGGGAACATCCTGGACCTTGTCTTCTCCCATCTCTGTGCTCCCCACAACCCCACAAACACCCCCTTCCCTCTCTCTGACCACAACCTTATTACCTTCTCTGTCTCCTCGTCCTTAAACGCCTACCCCTCCAAATGTCATACTATTACCAGCCGAAACCTCCGAAACCTAAACCCTGCCCGCTCCACTCTGCAGCTGATCAACATTACGACAGCATCCTTCCCCTGTCCTGCCCTGACCTGGCCACAACTGCCTATAACAACTCTCTTGACTCGCTAGTGCCTTTAACTACACAAAACATCAGACCCCAACCGCTCCAGCCCTATGTCAAGGTCCTACCTTTTCCCAGAGGTTATGTTACTCCATGTGCTAGCATCCATCTTGGATTTCTGCTGAGCATGATGGGAATCTTTTATGCCTTCAGGTCTCTGAGGTCCATCCCCCAGAGGGGTGTGGCTGAGTACATATAAGCCTGGGATCTGCACATGCTCTTTGCACTTGTGTCTTGTGTCTTTGTCTTGCTACAGCTCTGTGTATACGCTCGTGACTCTTCTGGTATTCTGACTCGGCTTGTGACTAAGACCATTCTCTGCGTTTCCCTTTGATCTGACCTTCTGTTGCTGAACCCGGCCCGTGACCTGTGATTCTCTGTCTACTGTTCTGTACTGTTTTGTCCCGTTGTTATTGACCCGGCTTGTCTGACTACGCTATTGTCATTCTCACCAACTACACGCCATTGGCGGCGGCCATTACCGCAGCTGGGGTGTCTCGGGGGCCGCGACCTGGTCCCTGGTTGCGTCAAGTCCATCCCCACCATCAGGGGCCCTGGTGAAGGGCAGCCTGGGACTTAGACTCCGCGCCCTGAGGGACTTCAGTCTGTTGGTGGTGGTTGTCGTCAGCCAGTGCGTTACCCTGCCACTAGGCCTACCTGTCCGTTCCACAGCCCTGCCCTGACACCCTAGCAGACTGATCACACCGAAACTCTCAAACGATGCAGTCGTGCACTGGAGCGACTATGGCGCAAAACCAGATCCCAACTAGCGTTCTCCCGCTATAAATCTGCCTTCCACATCTACACCTCCTCCCTCCATGCTGCCAAACAGGCCTACTTTGAGGAGGTCACCAAGGTCTTCTCTGAAGCCCGCCTCACCACCTGCCCCCTTGACCCTGTCCCCTCACAACTCCTACGACCTCCCTCCTCCTCCATCATACGCTCCCTCACCCACATCTTTAATCTCTCCCTCTCTTCCGGCGCATTCCCCTCCACTCTGCAGCGCGCGAACATCACTCCCATACTTAAAAAGCCCTCCCTGGACCCTACTGACCCGAACAACCGTAGACCCATCTCCCTGCTGCCATTTACATCCAAACTCCTCGAGCGCTTAGTCTACAATCGCCTAAGCTCCCACTTCAACAACAACAACCTCCTTGATCCCCTACAGTCCGGCTTCTGTCCCCTACACTCCACCGAAACTGCCTTACTCAAACTCTCCAACGACCTGCTAACCGCCAAAGCTAACGGCCACTATTCAGTGTTCCTTCTCCTTGACCTCTCCGCGGCTTTTGACACAGTCGACCACCCCCTCCTCCTCAAAAAACTACACTCCCTTGGCATCAGAGACTCTGCTCTCTCCTGGCTCTCGTTCTACCTATCACAACGCTCCTTCAGCGTTACCTATAATGCTACCACCTACCCCTCACTCCCCCTCTCTGTTGGGGTCCCTCAAGGCTCTGTCTTCGGGCCCCTTCTCTTCTCCATCTACACCTCCTCCCTTGGCCAACTCATACACTCTCACAGCTTCAACTACCACCTCTATGCCGACGACGCGCAAATCCATCTCTTGACCCTTTGCCTCACCCCTTCAGTCTCTGATCGAATCACAAGCCTACTGAACGACATATCAGATTGGATGTCGCTCCACTTCCTTAAACTGAACTTCTCTAAAACTGAGCTCCTAGTCTTCCCCCAGCCCGCACACCACCCCCTACTGACTTCTCCATCACGGCCAACAATGCCACCATCAGGCCCACCCCGCAGGCCAGAGTACTTGGTGTCATTCTTGACTCCAATCTATCCTTCCAGCCCCAAGTCCAATCACTAACAAACTCATGCAGACTCCACCTCCGCAACATTGCCAAAATACGCACGTTCCTAACCCCAGAAACCACTAAGTAGCTCATCCACTCCCTCATCATATCACGACTCGATTACTGCAACTCCCTACTCACTGACCTGCCTCGCCACAGTCGATCCTGAATACGGCAGCCAGACTCATCCACCTTACCAACCGCTCTGTTTCCGCCACCCCCCTCTGCCAATCCCTCCACTGGCTTCCGATTGCCCAAAGGATCAAATTCAAAATCCTAACACTGGCGTACAAACCTGTCCATCATACTGCCCCAAATTACATCACTGACCTAATACCCAAATACCACCCAAAATGCACTCTCCGCTCCTCACAAGACCTTCTTCGCTCTAGTTCCCTGGTCTCCTCCTCCCATGCCCACCTCCAGGACTTCTCCAGGGCATCACCCATCCTCTGGAACTCCCTACCCCAATCCATCAGACTGTCACCTACTCTCCTCTCATTTAGGCGCACCCTGAAAACCCATCTCTTCAGAGAAGCCTACCCCACCCCTGCTAATTGCCGACCTCCTCCACTCTTCCTACCACTCCATCCCCCACAGCTTTTCCTTCTGTACCACTATACCCTCGCTGCTAGATTGTAAGCTCCGAGGAGCAGGGCCCTCTAACCCCTCGTGTATCGCATTGTATTGTTATTGTACTGTCGCATATATTGTCTTCCATTGTAATGTACAGCGCTGAACGAACTATTGGCGCTTTATAAATACTGTATAATAATAATACCGCAAGCCTGGACCACTGCTTAATTACTGCATGCATTTAATTATTTATTTCCTTTTATGAATTGACTTTAAGGTCTTTTTATGCGGTATTTGGGGTGTTTTTTCTATTTTCGGTAAATACCTCATACTAGCAATAGTTAATTTACATTTTCAGTATCGCATGCGATATGTGGTCATGTGACTGACTTAACTCATGCGATAAGCTTTAGTGAATTGTGCTCAATGTCTCAATACTTTACCATAAAAGTTTAAAAAATGTGCAGAGCTCAAAAACTTTACAATAACATTTCCAGACCAACTCAAGTGTATGCAAATCAATATGTGATAATACACATAGATTAACATTAAATGAAGAACTTTCAGGGTCCATTTACATTTGTTTGATGTGCTGGTGCACACATGTTAAGCGGCACATTAATATATGTAGCATTAAGTCAGCCCATTGATACTAATGGACTTCCAATGCAAAACGTTCTGACTATTGGGCGTCAAATAATTTTTTTATGCAATGCACTATGGTGCGTTACCATGCATCGCAGTTCATTGCAATTTGCTTTTGATACTCTTGACCATCCCCTCCTCAAAAAACTCCACTCTCTTGGCCTCCGAGACTCTGCTCTCTCCTGGTTCTCCTCCTACCTATCACAGCGTTCCTCTCTGTCTGCTCCTCCCCACTTCCTCTTTCTGTAGGGGTCCCGCGACCCCTTCTCTTCTCCATCTACACCTCCTCCCTTGGTCACTTGATAAACTCCCATGACTTTAAGTACCACCTCTATCCTGAAGCCTGATATTCCCTGTGTCAGTCCACACATCTCTGGTCATATCCGGATTACTGACACATTGTATCCTCCAAAGGTTGACGCGTTTTGCTTGCTAGCTTCTTCAGGACCCAAAAATTGGAGGCGAAGAGATCAAACGCCTTAAATATCGACATAGACGGTGATGCGGGGCATCAACACCCACACTGGAAGTCAACAGAATGATCTCGAGTGAGCATCCTGATCCAACGCCCCTCCCAATGTGCCAAATCAAATGGTATCTTAATCAGGAGCCAAGTAAAGGATATGTTCATATGTAGATTAATCCATGCAGGGTATATTCCATAGATGCGTTCATAGATATAATCTAACACTCCTACCAATAAGGCAAGAGAAGGTGCAAATAAAGGTCCAATGTCCAGCTTCAATATTTTGTGAACCTGCTCCTTTAGGTGACTACATATATCAATACAAGATATCTTCTTTATCAGTGGCTCCTCTAGATCACTCCATGACATAATCCGCCCACTGTATGTGCTTTCTAATGGCGCAAGGTAAGTATTTAGAGAGGAGAGGGGAGGAACAGCTACTGGAAGGTTTATTTACCCTAATTCATAGAATGCATTAATTTAAAAACTTTTTGACTTTAGAACAATTTTAAATAATGTAAGGAGATATGCAGGTGAGACCACTAAGGGCTGATATCCTAAAAGTGGAGAGTGCAACTCTGCAAGGTAGCTAATCAGCTTCTAACTTCAGTTTGTTCAATTAAGCTTTGGCAATAAAACCTGGAAGCTGACTGGTTTCTTTGCAGAGCTGCACCAGATTTTGCACTCTCTAGTTTTATTAAATCAACCCCAGTAAGTCCAGCTGTCCACAAAGCACAGAGTGTTATGAAGCATATATGTCAACTTTGAAGCTGTGTGCTGCTGGGCTTAAACAAAAAAAGAGAAAAGGAATATAAGAAAAAACATAAAGATACAACTATCTCCTAGAATTTACTGTAGATAAGAGAGGAATATGACTTCATATTACAAGGCACAGACAAACATTAGCTGTCGTATGCACCTAAGAATTCTAGAGGTCTCCATTTTTTAATACAAACCTGCGATCTTCGGTCTGATATCACCAGTCTGATATGACTAAATAGATTGAATATTAATACATCACGCAATGAACAGTTTCAAATCTTAAAAGTGCAATGCCTGAAAAAGTACATTTCCAGTACAACGTAAAAAAAAAAAAAAACTAGCCCTAGTGACTATCATATGTACTAATGGTTAATAGATCATTTTCTCTCAATCTTTAAAACATATCTATATCTCAAACCAAAAATTTTATATTTTGCAGGTTACCCATCCTCAGATGTAGTAATTACATTAGGTGACTGGACTAAGTGTCTTTTCCACCTTTATTTTCACCTGATTATCCTGCAAATAATACATTTCCTGTCCTTGGGATGTTACACTTGCTCATTTTCACTGTATCTATGGGGGGAGCCATTGTTGTCACTGGCTAGAATTCAGCTATGTATACCTTCGTTCATCTCTATTACTTGTGGGGTGGGGAGTTTAGTAATATAAAGGAGGAATATAAATTGTATAAGGACCCACTCACACTTCCTGCACACTAAATCAGAGCAGTTTAGTGTGCAGGCAGCTGTCCATTCCTATGGTAGTGAGTTGGCGGTAGGGGACAGTGTGATACCACATCACACAGCTCCCTTTATTGTTTTTTTATTTATTTATTGTGTTGTGCTGCTGTACAGTGACATGTGATTCTGTCCTGTATGCTGATTGCATGTCTGCATGTTATTGCAGCTTACTGAATTGCAGCTCCGCACTGCATTGCAGTGCAAACAGGGCACAAGTAAAAAAGTGTTTTCTGTGTGTCCTAGCTGTGACTGGCATTCTTCCAGTGTGTGAACAGGCACTGATGGAAGTAACACCACCACTGCATTTCTGGTAAGATCAACAGGTATTTTCTGTACTTGCTGAAAATCTTCTGAAAAAGAAAAGGTGGGCATTACATTGCCGAACTGCCAAAACCATGTATCCTGATGTAGGTTTTCTATCTCATTCAGTTATTAAATGTTAGAATATAAATTTAACAATGCTGAGACAGTTTGTTTGAGAGGGTTCTGATATAGATACCTATTAAACTGAACTGGTATTTTTCATAAGACCTTATATACCCAATAGTTATCTGAACACAGATGATCTCAGCTAATTAATCAAAAAGTACTCGGCTCTCTTCCAGAAGTTACTGGGCTTTAGAGATGCATATCACTAAACACACCTATATAATATATGATATAATTAGCATTGAATGTAGAGATGGTTACCTGGCAATCTGACACCGATGAAAACTGCACAGAAATATATTTACAAGCAGGTTTTCATTTTTCTCATCCAAAGAAAAGGGTAAAAGCTTATCTAAACCCCTGTAATTTATTGCAGTTTACAATCCCTAATCCTAATCTAAACCAGAAAACACTATTTTTTTTATATTACAGCTTACTAATACTTAAAGTATTACTAAACACGCAACAGTAAAATCAGTCTGTATATGCAGTAAAGCATGCCTGATATACTCACTGTGGTATTTAAGGGGTTAATCCTCTGCATTGTGTAAAAATTATTTTTGATCCTGACTTCTCTGATCCTCCCCTTCTTTCAGTGTCCCCCTCTTATCTCTTGATAAGACATATCAAGTAGAGTCACTCTGCACATGCTCAGTGTGGTGTCTATTGCTAGAGATGGGTTTTTTTTTCTTGGGAGAGTACATGCAATCAGCACAGGGTCAATCAGCACTGTCCAGACAGGGGTTCTGCATCCTCCTAGAGCAGTAGGAAAACTCCTTCTACAAGCTTTAACCAGTGCTCTGCTGGACACTGATAGAAGTCACAAGACTGCTCCTAATGATGATGAGTAAAGGTAATTAGCAGTTTATATTTACTAAAATAATTGCACTTCCATGTTCTGTGTACTGTGTGAGATTAGAAACCGTGAATGCAGGGTCCTGAGTTTAGTAACACTTAAAATGTGGTTGCTGCATTAGTTTTTAAGGCTTTTTTTTATTTCTACCAGTTGACCTGGCCAATAAGTCTTTTGTATTCAACATTCTTTAACAGACCAAGCTGTTTAGCAAAAGTGGCAGTTAGAGCACTGAGTTTGAGAAACCATTTAACACTGACAGGCGTGCTTACAACAATCAGCTTTTATTCATTTATTATCCCAAAAGAAAAAAAAACCTGCTTAAAAGGGTTTTAGCTGGAATCCAGCTTTAATTTGTCAAGTTCATCTAAATCTATTAGTACATCTAACACTACCCTCTCAATTCTGCTGTCCAGTGGTGTTTCCAGCTGGCTGGATCACCAGTTGAAAATTAAGGGGGAAAAAAAGTCGAAAATAATAGCTAATGCAGCCACCACATTTGAGGATTTGTAAGCTGCAATGTATAATATTATTGTTTCTTTGGTTTAGATGCTCTTTTTATTATTATTATTATTATTATTACAATACAGGATTTATATAGTGCCAACAGTTTGCACAGCACTTAATGCAAAGGGAGACAATGCAATTAAAAACAAGAGGATTAAGAGGGCCCTGCTAATAAAAGCTTCCAATCTAATAGGCTGGGGGCAAGTGGTACAAAAGGTTATAACTGTGGGGGATGAACTGATGGAAGTGATAAATGTCTAGTTGGAGGTGTGATAGGCTTCCCTGAAGAAATGAGTTTTCCTAAAGGCAGCCAGAGTAGGTGATAGCTGGACAGATTGATGTGGAGTGTACAGATGTTGGGAGAGGCTCTGGCAAAGTCCTGAGGATGAGCATGGGAGGAGGTCTCCTCCTCCAAGGGAGCTGGAGAGCAGGAGGTCGTGGGAGAAGCAGAGAGGACAGTTTGGGTGATATTTCAAGACAAGTTTGGTGATGTAGCTCAGGGCAGAGTTGTGAATAGCTTTGTATTTTTTTGTTGTTAGTATTTTGAATTAAATTCACTGTTCAATCAGAAGCCAGTGAAGGGATTGGTAGAGAGGGGTGCCAGACACTGAGTGGTTGGTAAGGCAGATGATTCTGGCAGCAGCATTCATGATACACTAAAGAGGGTATAGCCTACGAAAGGTAGGTCTATGAGAAGGGAGTTGCAATAGTCAAGGCGAGAGATAACAAGGGAGTGAATGAGTAGCTTGGTGGTTTCATTAGTTAAACAGGGGTGAGTTTTAGAGATGTTATGGAGGTGTAGTCTACAATCTTTTGACAGCGATTGGATTTGGGGATGAAAGGATAGGTCAGAGTCTAGGATTACACCTAGCACCCTGGCATGAGGGGAGGGACTGATAGTTGCATTATTGATGGAATAGTCATACCAGAGGGCATGAACAGAGGGGAATATTGTCAGCTTGCTTTTAGAGAGATTTAGTTTAAGGAAGTGGTGCGACATCCATGCTGATAAGTCAGTTATTAAGTTAGTAATGCGTGAGGAGACTGAAGGAATGAGGTGAGGAGTAGGGAGATAGATTTGGATGTGATATTGGAAGTAGAGGTGGTATTTGAAGCCAGGGGAGGTTATCAGGTGACCAAGAGAGAAGTTGTAGATAGAGAAGAGAAGAGGTACAGCATTGGGGGACCCCTACAGAAACAGGTAGTGGAGAGGAGGAGACAGAGTTATAGGTAACACTGAAGGAGCACTGTGACAGGTAGGAAGAGAACCAGGAAAGAGCTGAATTTAGGAGACCAAGGCAGTGTAGTTTATTGAGAAAGAGCAGGTGGTCAACAGTATCAAAGGCTGCAGAGACGTCTAGTAGGAGGAGTATGGAGTAGTGGCAATTAGTTTCAATAGTTATTAAATCATTACGGCAGTGTCTGTTGAGTGCTACGAGTGAAAGCCAGACTGTAAGGGGTCAAGAAGGTTGTTTTCAGTGAGGTAGGAGCTAAGACAGTTGTAGACTAAGCGTTCTAAAAGTTTAGAGATGAATGGGAGCAAAGAGAGTTTTTTAGGTTGGTAGGGTCCATTGAGGGCTTTTTAAGTATGTGAGTGATCTGTGCATGCTTTAGAGGGAGGGGAAAGTGCCAGTAGATAGGGAGTGATTGAAGATGTGAGTGAGAGACCATAGGATAAAAGCAGAGGGTGTGTCAGGAATGGACTCAGCACTGGTGGTGGGACTCACCTGCCGTGTGGGCTGCAGTACCAGGGCTGACCAGCGGGTCCTCTCAGCAACCAGAAGCTCACTCCTGCAGTCAGCCATCAGCTGAAGCTGATTGCAGGAGGTGTATTTAAGTAGGACCAGGCCTGTGATCAGGGCCTTGGTGTATGTTTCCCATGAGCCCCTGTACCTGGTATCCTGTGTTCCTTCCTATCTGCCTAATTGCTGACTCTGCTTTGATCCTGACCTCTGCTGACCGTCTCCCGTTGTACCCCTGGCTTGCCTGACCATCCTTCTGCCTGATCCTCTGTACCGCGCTGCCCATGAGTTACTGAACCCGGCTTGTGACCCTGACTATTCTCTGCCTGCTCCTTTGGTACCTCGCTGCCCGCACGTTGCTGACCTGGCCTGCCTGACTACGCCTTACGCTACCCAGACGATCCATCCATCCTGCACGGATCCAGCCATCCCTGCTCACACCTTCTGCCTCTTCACATCAGGCTTTCCCGCGGTACATACCCTCGGCGGACCCCTCTACCACAGTTGGGTGCACTCAGGGGCCGCGACCTGGTCTCAGTCCTGCGCCAAGTCCATCCCCACCATCAGGGGCTCTGGTGAAAAGGCAGACTGGGGCTTAGACTCCACACCCTGGGGAATCGTGTTCTGTGGGTCACTAGAGATCCCGCCGGGCGGTGCCTAACGGTACCTTACGGCCCGCCTGACCATTCCACCTCTCCAGCCCTGACTACGCCTGTGTTCCTGAAGCCTGCTACTTCCCTGTGTCAGTCCACACACCTCTGGTCATACCCGGATCCCTAACAGGGTGACTGTAGTAGTTGTGAGGCAACAGGGGACAGTTGGTTAGGTGAACATCTGAGAAAAGTTTGGTAACCTCTTCAGTAGTAGTCAGTCCAAAAGAGGAAAGTGTTGACTGTGCTGTTAGACAAGGTATGTTAAATGGGGAAGATATCTGTATAGTGGATGTGTCCTCAAGTATTGTATCAATCTTGTCTTTGAAATGATTGGCAATCTCTTGAGCAGTGAGTGCGTTAGTGGGTAAAGTAGGTGGGGGAAAAAGGCAGCGAAGAGACGATGAGGACTGTATGACAAGGTATTAATAAGAGTGACAAAGTAGCTTAGTTTCGCAGCATGGATTCAGGAATTGTATTTTAGGAGAGCAGACTTAATAGGGTGAAGTCCTGCAGGGATTTGGTTTTACACCACAGTCTTTCAAGAGCATGACAATGTCTCCTGAGATTTCTGGCGTTGTCAGTTTGCCAAGGTTGTAACGGTCGGGGCCTGATTCTTCCCACAGTTAAAGGAGCGAGTGTGTCCAGTGAGGATGAGAGTGAACTGTTGTAGATAGAGGTGGTCAGGTTAGGACAGGAAAGAGATTTTGTCATAGATGTAGTCAGTAGCAGAATAGAGAAGAAAAGGGTTAAAGTGGCAACTGTTTCTACAAGTAATCGTTTGCTGCTTAGAGGGATAGGTGGTTGGAGACAAGGATACTGTGAAAGTGATGAGGTTGCGATCAGAGAGAGGAAAGGAGGTGTTGGTGTGGTTGCTAGGAGTGTAGAAATGGCAGAATACTAGGTCAAGGGTATTACCATTGGGGTGAGTTGAAGTGTGTGTCCATTGTCAAAAGATGTGTGTGTACATCAAAAGATGAGGTTAAGTTGAGAAGCTGAGCTGTAGCCAGGCTGTTAACATTAACAGGGATGTTAAAGTCACCAAGAATGATAGTGTGTATTTCAGAGGAGAGAAAGTAGGGTAGTCAGGCAGATAAATCATCAAAAAAGCGTTATAATGGCCCAGGGGGCCGACACCCTTTAATAACAATAGGCTTTCCTCAATGAGGTACATCAAATAGGCACATCATGTAGGTACCTTCTTTCCCAATATTTGTATTTTATCACTAAACACATTTGAAATTCTATTTTGGATATCATAAGTGATTATATAGCCAAACAGTCCCAGCCCATTTAGCTGTTAGGCCTCATAACAGTGGAATATTTTTATGATGTTATGATGGTCATAATTAAACATATTGGGGGGGGGGGTTACTAAAGCTGGAGTGTGCAAGATCTGGTACAGCTCTGCATAGAAACCAAACAACCCCCAGGGTTTATTGACAAAGCTCAACTGAACAAGCTGAAGTTAGAAGCCGATTGGCTCCCATGCACAGCTTTACCAGATTCAGAGTGCTCCAGTTTTAGTAAATCTCCCCCATTACATAAGATTATTGATAAATGTTAATAAAAATAATGTATTATATAGTTACCTAATTTTTCACTTTGGCATGTTGGTAATAATTGCAATGTCTTCACCATTAATATAAGTACTATTAATATTATAATTATTAACATTCTATATGCCTACAGTTTAGAGTATCTCAGCACAAATGCATTATGTGATATTTTGTAAGAAGTGGTAGAAATCTTTTGAAAGAATACTTCCAACACCTAGAAATCTACCCCAATAAAAGTAAAGCTGTACTTTAAGTTTAAACTATAAGGAAATAGTATTTGACAGCAGAAAGAAGATGGAGTAGAATAACATATAAAAGGAGTCTACCATTTTCAGGCATAAATGGAAAATCCCTTTTGTATTCCCCAGATCAACTACATGTTTCTAATTGACAAAGTTCCTTTGCTTGGAATCACAGCAAATCAGCTACTTTAACAGCACTGCTGAACAGCTCCAATGCTGCAACCATTGAAAAATATTGCGTTTCTGAGGTCAGCCCGAACTAAAGAAATATGTGTAGCTTCAATTGGTGGGAGCTTTGGAAATACTGCTATAAAATCTGATAAGAGAGATTTCTTTCAAATAGAAGTGGAGGAGCATGTCAGTATTACCTCTCTACAATCACTATCAATAGTCCATTTGTCAGGGTTAATACCTGAAATCTTTAGTGAGAAACTTGACAATGTAGAAGGATACATTAACCTAGAATCAGACAAGGGATGGTAACAACAAGTCTGTGGTATGTATAATGCACAAGCAGGAGTTAACCTAGATGTCATGCAAGTGGCAGTAAGACTACGGCAGTCCCTGGATAACATATATTAATGCAACTGCATAGCAAAATTGTGATTTTTGCATGTCAGAATGTTAACATTAATCCTTTGTCTGTTTTGTGACCAAAGCCATGGCTTTAATTTTGTGCGCACGTGTAACTAAATAGCGACTGTCTATTTTCTCAACTCTGCTGCAACTGAAAGCACTCATTTGGCAAAGTAATTAAAACATCAAACATCTGTCAAAGAATTAGTAGTGCTCAGGAACACTTTTCAAACACATGCAGATATGTTCATTTTCATAACAGCTAATTTATAAGGCAAAATGCGTACATAAACAAATTCCGTCACTAACTTAACTCCATTAAAAACAAAAGAAGCACAAACAATAAGACAGTATTAATATATTTCCCCCAGCATTTACAATTTGATGGGCAACAAGCTTAAACCAGATATCAAGCGGATGCCAGTAACTATTTATTTTTAAAATTAGTTATAGCTCAATATAATATGGTTTTCGATGCAGTTCTGTATCTGAAACCAGAATAAACATAGTCATAATGTGATCAATAAAACATTAGTTAATAAACTGTTCAACTGACAACCATAGTCAAGTAACACTAATTAACATAAATATTGTAGAGTACTCATAATTTATTTCTTCCACATTTCAGCTTGTAAAAAAAGGTTTAATGCAATCAACGTTATTGCAGTATCTATAGAAAAAACAATACTATTGAAAGCAATCACAATTCACCCTGGAGTGGCTTATATCATATCCAGCATGGGTGTCCCAGCCCAACAAGGAGAGAAAAATGTTTTTCTATTCGTGTCATGTTTCCTTTAGCGATAATAAAAAAAAAATCTTCAACAGCAATCTCCACCACTGAATTTTATTTCTCCCTCTTGTTCCTTCTCTGTTGGGTCCCTGTTCCTATTATATTGCTCTTCTCCTGTCTTCATACTTCTAATGCTGCTTCTGTAATATCCCATTCATCGCTTCTTGGCCTTTTGGCTAAGATCAAGAGTAGTATCTGTAATATCCCATTCTGCACTGTGCTGCACTTTAGGGTCTTATTTTTGCATCAAAATGATTTTACTTAACATGACTTTATTCATTTAACTAAGACAATATTATTATTTGCATCCAAACGTATATTAACAGGTAATAAATAGCTGAACTACCCTTTTCAGAAACAAATATTCCCATATATTACCTTGCTAAGGAGAAGCAGATAAATGATCTAGCTAGCTAACATTACTGGCAATTCAAATAACAGAAAATGACTGTTCACAGTGCATGCAAAGTTTTGAAGTGGGGATACAATTATGAATGAGCTCCAAATATTGAAAGACTGGAGAAAATAAAGTTTACTTTATTTTAAAAAGTTTTTTCTTAGTTTTTAACAGTATTTTAAAATAACACAAATCAAAAGTTTTGGTAATTTAAAGTGGTTATAAACCTGAAACATTTTTTAGTTAAAAAATGTCTAGGCATCAGTATCCCCCCCTCACCCCTTTTTTGCTTACCCGAGTCATCATTTGATCCAGTGCTGTGCTCGTTTGCAGGTCTTTCGCCCCCTCACTTCCTGATCTCATTGGCTTTGCTGAGGCAGCAGGAGCAATAGGCTCCTGCAGCTGTCAAACAAAGCCAGTGATGAAGGATTGGGGGTGTTGGTGCAGAGGCCTGTTGTCTATGTCAATAGATGCAGACTGCAAGGCTCGGGAGCAAGCCTGCATGAGTGCCCCCATAGAAAGTGGCTTTCTATGGGGGCACTCGCCAAAGGGAAGGAGCCAGAAGTGCTAGCAGGGGACCTGAGAAGAGGAGGTTCAGGACCACTCTGTGCAATTTTATTGCAAAGAGCAAGTAAGTATAAGTCCTCATGCACACTGGACGTTTTGATAACGCTGGTAACATTAGCTGTGTATAGTCACGTTAAAAAAAAAAAGAGTTTTTCAGCTTTATTTAGCGTTTTTGCATTAGCGTTTAGTGGAGCTTTGCAGCATTCAGCGTTTTTCTGCGTTTTCCTGCTTTTGCGTTTTTCACATTTTTTTGAGCAAAAAAAAAATTGGGGGGGGTAAAAAAAATCCAATAAGGTTAGTTTGCGGAGTTTTACCGCATTGTTCAGCGTTAGAGCATTTTTACAATTAAAAAACTCCTCTAGAAACCCACAAGTCCTGGATTTTTTTTCCAGCCAAAAAACGTTGATTACAGTCTATGTGTGCATGGACACATAGGATAACATGCTGGGGAGTTTACTGGCTGTAGAAAAAGTGTCAAAACCCAAAAACAGCCGCTGTAAAAACGTCCAGTGTGCATGAGGACTAAACCTGTCTGTTATTTTGTTTAAAACATAATTTTAAGAAGTCTTTTTATATAAAAGCTGAAAATATGCAAAACATGATTTCATCATTATCATGCTAATTTGCAATGAAATTAGGCTGTTTTGAGTTTCTGTAGTTTCTGTGCGTCTGTGTGTATGCCCAGGATCTGTAGAAGGATCCTGAGCAAACACATGGAATCGAGCACTACTTTAGGTTTAATCTTTTACATAGTGATCCTCTGGATCAACTGTGGGTATAGGATTATAACTTTTTTTTTTTTTTTTTATGGTTGAACTGGATAAACTTTTGTCTTTTTTCAGCCAGAATAACTATGTAACTATAGTCATAGCCAGTGTTTATTTTGAAAATCCAATCATGTGGAAAATGACTCCCCCCCTCATCTTCGTAACATGGGGGGACGAATTATGTAGTACACAGAGGACTAATAACACTGTTTGATATTTTAGTTGAGTGCACAGAAAATTACTAGTACTGGGAAGCTGCAATATACTTAGTTTCAGTTCTTGGGTTAAAGATCCTTAAGGATTATATGAAATGATATAGTACAGTGAAAAACATATACATTCTCAGGGAGTACACTGTACACACATTTACCCGTGGTTTTTTGTTTTGTTTTATTTTTCTGAAGGTTAACTATGCTAAACTAGGAATTCAAGTATTCCAACACTTTAGATATAAAAAATGTATGTACTTGCAGATGCTGTTTGTTGGAAGGCTTACAGAATCGATTCATATACAGATGTGTAGCACAGCCTGGGGTCTTTGAAAGTTGCACCTTGGTTGTTATCTGAGTGGAACAGAAAAAAACTAGCTCCATTTTTCACACAAAGATTCTAATAACCTGTCACCTTGAAAATAAAAAGACCCTGGACAGAGATGGAATGTAGAGATAGTACACAGTAGCCTTGCTCAGCGTAGATAGGCTGGCGATGCAGAATACTTGGATAGCTTGATCTTTAAAATGGTATATTTTGTTGCTATTCTTTGGAAAATAACAGTACATTATTACTGACTCTTTATCATCCTCCCAGCTGTGACAACTTTATTCCCCCCAAGACCAAAGCATGCACCATTATTACAATATAGCCTCTTGGCATGACAAATATTGTGGGAGCTTCTGTATGTGTGTGTGCTTGTCTTATTACTGAATACAGAATGAGGTTTACCGAATACAACAAATGAAGTGTCAACTTAAAGTCAAAGAAAGTCTGTACTTACCTTAAAGAGGAACTGAACTCTGGGAGCTGTGCCCAGAAAAGCAGGCAAAGGGCAAATGACTAATCCCCAGCTTTTCCATGTGGTCTCTTTTCCCAATTAGTGACTTTCTATAACTTTTTCTGTGCTGTGTCTCTGTAGAGGGGAGTGGGGGTGGCCATCTTGGCAGGGGCTCACAGTACAGTAGTTACTGTATTTGAAGTTATTTGTACATATCTGTAAGTAATTGATCTGGCATACATTTGGAAATTCATCAAACCTTAAAATAAGGTCATGTCAAATCTCCTGATATTATTAGTCACAGTGAGCAGTGACTTAGATCTCATACTGCAGATATACGGCTATGAGGCTGGGGACACATGGGAGACTAGGCCCAATCACATACTAGGAAGTAAAATGCTATTTTTTAAGAAGCATTTCTGGACAAAAGGTCAATGTTTCAGAGTACTACTTAGGCACAATTAACATTTTTAAATATTCCCTATAACATAGTAAATCTTCACTTTTGAGTGCAAGTACACTTTAAAGTGTTACTAAACTCAGGACCCTGCATTCATTATATCTGGTCCCCTACAGCGCACAGAACATGAAAATGAATATATTTGAATAAATATAAACAGCTAAATACCTTTTCTCATCAGCAGTATTTAGCAGTCTTGTGACTTCAATTAATGTCCAGTTGAGCACTGGTTAAAGCTCGTAGGAGGAGTTTAATTCTCCCGATTGACCTATGGCGCTGCATGACCCCTAACCCTCTGTCGGGACAGTGCTGAGTATAAGGTTCTCCTAGGTGGGGGGCAGGGGTGTTGTTGGTCAATGTCAGGCTCTCTCCGTGGGAGGAGGAAAGGGGGGGGGGTTCGTCGGTGTTCGTGGGGGCAGACGTTTTTTGTGTTGCCTAGGGCAGCACAAGACCTAAATACACCACTCACCCCAAGACGCTATCAACAGATGAATTAAGGACAGTAGAAGAAGGGGAGGATCAGAGAAGACAGGATCAAACAGCCTTTTTACACAATGCGGAGGATTAACCCCTTAGGTTCCACAGTGAATATAACAAGCATGCTTTACTGCAGAACTGATTTTACTGTTGTGGGTTTATTAACACTTTAAAGTTAGTAAGCTACCATCTTGATGCAGCATCAGCATGTATATACATAGCTTCAGCTTTCTTCCACGTCTCTCTGTGAGCTCTGAAACCTAGGTGGGGGAATGATACCAAGCTCTGTGACACCCCTTTCTGCCTACCATGACTCACTCTATGTCTCTAAATAGACAAGCTCATTGACTAAGAGGAGGGATTGGACCAGATCTCATCATTCCAAGCTAAGGTTGTATAATCCATCACAAGGCCCCCAGGGTGTACTGTTAAAAAGCTGAAGTTCCCTGTAGACACCTATAGGTAGCTGATCTGGCATCCGTATGGAAATTCACTAAATCGTAAAATAAGGTCACCTATGCTTTCAAGGGGATCTGTCACCTATAAAAGTAGAAAACTGCTAGCAGGCATAAAGTGATGGAGATGTCTGTACATACCTTCAGAAGCTTTCTTTGTCTTCTGCTATGCCCAAATACTGAACAGCTCTAAATGTTCCAAGAAGTAGAGTTTCTCTCTTCTTAACTGCTATTATTCTCTGTGGCAGTTTCCCATCTTCAACCCAGTGCATGCACTAGAATATCTATTCACAACTTATTTTTTTTCAACTGGGACTGAGTGTTTTGTGAATGGACTGGAGGAGAGGGGGCAGACACAACCACAGCACTGGGAACTAGGATACTTGCAGTGCTTGCATTCCAGTGGCCTGGACGTACAGCCGGAGCTGTACAAATCCAAGCATGTAAATGGGAAGATATGACAGATACAGAGTTTAACTGCTTTAACACTGGTGAGGTTAGTATGCCCAGAGTTGGGCTTTGAGTAGAAAGTAGGTTGTCTAAGTTTAGGTCTTTTTTTTTTTAAAGAATTAGCAAAAAGGACAGTACTTACATTCAATGAGATGCATCCTTTGTGTTGATGCTGGCTGCCCTGGTTGAAATTCGAAGACCTCTGCCACCCCTCCCGATACCCCACACCCTTAATCTTCCAGTGCTGTGGGGGGCTAATATGAGCACGGGACCAGTCAAGGGTGCTGGCTATGCCCCTCTTTCCAGCCCCTGCCTCTATTCATAGGAATTGTATTATAGCTTCTACAGATAAAAAGTGCTCTATAAATGAAGGAGGCAGACCTTTTAGTCATCCACCCATCCTCCATACATAGAGCTCTTTTCATTCATGGAACCTATAGTACAGCTTCTGTGAATGGTGGAGGGATATGGAAGGGCATGCATAGTCAAGTGCTAAGGACCTGTCCAGTGGCGTCACCTGGTGCAGTAAAAACATGGTGTTACCCCCCCAGGCTTGACATAGTATGTACCATATCAGTATTTGGGAAGGGAGGTGATGAATGGAATTTATCATGTTAGTATGCGGGGGGTGGGGGGGTTGATTGATGGAATGTACTATGTCAGTATGTTGGGGGTGGTTGATGAAATATACCTTGTCAGTTTGTAGGACGGTGCTCACTATGCGTACTTGGTTTGGAGAGCACTGCCAATTCATAGAGCACAAATGTGACAAACACAGTGCCCCCCATCATTTCTCTCAACTACATGGTGGCAGCGCCAAGGGCCTAGATTAAATCTATATGTTTCTTCCAGAGGATGAGAGTTTTTTTTAGATTGTGTATGAGGGAGAGATTTTGGATTTTTACCCTCGGTACCATGTCTCCCGAGGGACTTAACAAAGAACTAGAAATACATTAATATAACGCCACTATTATTTGAGTGTCATTTTTATGCTAATAATTTTGGCATAGACAAATGTAGTAGGATTTAGTATGACAACCTATCAGCCAAGGTCTAGGGACATACGTTACTATTACTATTATTAATCCTCATCATATGCAGTAATTTGGGATACACATACTACATCAGTAGAAGATATAATATATGATATATAATAAATAATATAGAATATAGTACTTTGTTGGGAAAATACCTTAGAGGTTATCTGTCAAATTAAAAATTGTAACGGGATAGTGCAAGCAGTCTATACGTAGTTTACAATTTATATCCTCTACTAGTTTTTTCCTGCAATAGACCTATATACACTATACTGCCAAAAGTATTGGGACACTCCTCCAAATCATTAGATTCATGTGTTCCAATCACCTCCATGGCCACAGGTGTATAAAATCAAGCACCAAGGCATGCAGACCGCCAAATGTCTGCAGAGTCAATAGCTAAAGACGTCCAAACTTCATGTGACCTTCAGATTAGCAAAAGAGCAGTGTGTAAAGAGCTTCATGGAGTAGGTTTCCATGGCCAAGCAGCTGCATCCAAGCCTTAAATCACCAAGTGCAATGCAATGCGTCGGATGCAGTGGTGTAAAGCACGCCGCCACTGGACTCTAGAGCAGTGGAGACATGTTCTCTAGAGGGATGAATCACACTTCTCTGTCTGGCAATCTGATGGATGTGTCTGGGTTTGGCGGTTGCCAGGAGCATGGTACTTGCCTGCCTGCATTGTGCCAAGTGTAAAGTTTGGTGGAGGGGGGATTATGGTGTGGGGTTGTTTTCAGGGGTTGGGCTTGGCCCCTTAGTTCCAGTGAAGGGAACTCTTAAGGCGTCAGCATACCAAGACATTTTGGACAATATCATGCTCCCAACTTTGTGGGAACAATTTGGGGATGGCCCCTTCCTGTTCCAACATCTTGAGTTATATTCCTGTTCCAACATCACTGCGCACCAGTGCACAAATCAAGGTCCATAAAGACATGGATGAGCGAGTTTGGGGTAGAGGAACTTGACTGGCCTGCACAGAGTCCTGACCTCAACCCGATAGAACACCTTTGGGATGAATTAAAATGGAGACAACGAGCCAGGCCTTCTCGTCTGACATCAGTGTCTGACCTCACAAATGCGCTTCTGGAAGAATGGTCAAACATTCCCATAGACACACTCCTAAACCTTGTGGACAGCCTTCCCAGAAGAGTTGAAGCTGTTATAGCTGCAAAGCATGGTCCAACTCAATATTGTACCCTACGGACTAAGACATTATTATTATATATTATTATTATACAGGATTTATATAGCACAAACAGTTTGCTCAGCGCTTTACAATATAACGGAAGACAATATAGCAACAATACAGTTCAATACAAGAGGGTTAGGAGGGCCCTGCTCCTCAGAGCTAACAGTCTAAGAGGACATTAGAATTAATATAAAGGCAGGCATCCCAATACTTTTGGCAATATAGTGTATATATATGTACTGTATATACCCAGTATGAGCTCCATATACTCTTGTGTACCAAACACTTTTTAATAACCTTTTTTTATAGAAGTTTCTTAATTTAGAGCATTTTATCCTGTGCTTATGATACAACATATATCTCCATTGTAATTGTTGTTTTTATTGTTATGTCAGTGGTTGCTACCGTCCCTTACCCATGGATTAACATAGGCTAACTGCCCTTGGTGTGGTCCCTTTAAGATCTGTAAAGGGAGCTGTTTTTAAGTTCTTATATAAAGCAGCATGTAATCTATGTGGGCGTGGCTTGATAAAGGAGGCCACAGTTTTGAAACGCATCGTCATAGCAACCTTGTCTGTCAGCTTCGCCTCCCCCAGTTCTCCCAGTGTCATCAAATCTTCCCATGGTGTGCAATGCTGGCAGGTCCGCGCGCATGCGCAATAGATTGGGCATGCTACAGCTTATCGATGGCGTCCTGTTGGAGCTGGGAATTTCAGCTTTCCTGTTATACACCCAGTGCTAAGATCTTACAGTGGCGATCCAGGAGCAGTGGCCGAGACCACTTTAATGTTGACACCATTTCTACTAAAAGTGAGTGGAATGATTGATGTTTTAATTCAGATTTTTAATAAACGGTATTACACTAGGGTTGTTGTGCACTCTCTTCTCTCCCCTGCTGTAAAGTATCATTAAGTGTTCTTGCATGGCAAGACCACTTACTGTTATCTCACATATATATTCTTATTATTATAGCCAAATTTACCACCCTAACTCCTCCCACAGTTTTTACACTACATAGACAGTAATATACCAAAACATGCGGATTGTTCCGATTGGTGTGCTATTACTTTGTGGAACATTTCGCAGAATGGTTCACGAAATATCGGCGTATTTGTGGTGAAATTGGTCCCATAGGAATGAATGGCGGAATGTTCAAAACTAGAGTGGGAGCTGACAAAAGCTAGAGTGTGAGCTGAAAAATCAGGGCATGATTTCTAAACTGCCATCACTCCCTCATTTTCAAGCCCACCTACACAAATCTTATATCAAAACGTTCAGCTATCCTTGCTGCCACTACAAATGTCCACGGTTAAGCCATAGTCTTGATAGTTTTCACAATATTACCATTTGTTTGCAACTCACACCTCCCATTGACATTCATTGAAACTTCACTCTAGCCACCTCAAATTTAAAGGGCAATTTCTAAACATTTTTAATATTTCAGAGACATACTATGCATCAAAATGTAGGTCTGGGTCTTGTGATTCTCACAATATAAAGTTCTTCAGTGTAGGATTTAAAATTTTTAAACTAAAACCGTTTGAAGATGGCAACCACCAGTGAAGTGAGCAAGTTGGAGCAGTTTGGTTTTAACCGCTCTTCTCTGCCCTTGCTGTAGAGTGAGTTGCCATAGGAACCCAGGTGTATGAGCAGGCAGCAGAGTGACAAGCCACTCCACCCAGTTACTCCGCCCATTCCAGTTGTAGACTACTGGTGGAGGCAAGAACACTTCACACAATTTCCCCAGAAATTGTAGCTTTTCTAGTTATTATTATTAGTAGTATAACATACCCAAAATGGCTATGGACAGTGCCTTTGACAGAAGCTTTACTTTTAACAAAAAACATTACGGGATCAATTTACTAAAATTGGAGAGTGCAAAATCTGGTGCAGATGTGCATAGAAAACAATCAGCTTCCAGGTTTTTTTGTCAAAGCTTAATTTAACAAGCAAAATTTAGAAGCTGATTTGCTGCACCAGATTTTGCAGTCTCTAGTTTTAGTAAATAAACCCCTATGCATTTTTAGTAGCAGACTATGTCCATCCTATGTTATATGATCAAAAACTGTAAATAGAAAAAAAATATTTTTTAACAGTGAGGGCTGATCGTGTTCACATGCATGTCACAATGATTCTAGACTTTCTTTATACATTGTGTTAAAAAAACTGAATGTCATCCATTTCTGTGTAAAGTGCTAAAACACATAGCGGCATTTCCCTGCACTCAAGAAGCCTGCCAGCACAAATAAGTCATTTAAAATACACACGAATAAAAAAAGTTGTTTCCCAATAGGCTGCATTTTGTAAATCCATTTGTGCTTGAACGTTCCACCACTACTTCACGTCCAGAGGGGATTGAGAGGAGTTTCTTGCCCATCTGCCGACAACATAGCGAATGTGTAAGGCCCAAGGCATTCAAGAAATTCTAATGAATAATTAGCTACATGCAATCTCTTCCCAGACCTTGAAAGATATAACAATGTACGGGACACTTTGCGTCTGTTAGTCAGCTGTAGAAAAAGTACACTTGATGCCCTGCCAGTTTAAATGAGCTCTTCCACTCAGCTGTGTAGAGATCTGCATAGCTGAGCCTCAAGGTGCAAAGAGAAAGCCAGCATATGCGGAGTGTAATTAACATTTTCCGCAGGATGGCAAATGCAGGGATGCACAAAATGCTCATTCATCCCCGTGTGTTTTCAGCATTATACATAACGGGCTGGGAATTGGTTAAAAAAGAACTCCAGGCAAATGTACAAATCTCCACTAGTCCATGCTTATAGTCACTGAAAAATGTCACAAATGTTTTCAACTGAGCTTCAACCATGTAGTCAGCCGTAATTTTTCTTTAGATTCAAATTCAGTGTTCTTCTGCACACTACCTGACATTTCAAATCAAGTTGAGTTGACAGTGGGAGTGTCTGCATGGGCTGCTTAAATGAGCGAAAAGGTGCCAAATAGAGGTGATTGGCATAGATTAAAACCTGCAGATTCTCCTTTCTGCAGTGAAAATGGTATTGCATTTCACAGTAAGGATCCCAACAAGTAAAAGACTTTCTGCGCTCTCCATAGGACTGAATCTCCATGTTTAAATCGAATGTCTGCAGTATACAGAGAAAAACAAACATTTTTGAGGAGCGGTACCTATTTTTTCAGATGTAGTATCAATACCTTGAGGTAAGCATATTCGTTTCAGGTCTGTGACTCAGAGAGTAATAAAGCAGAACACTAGCTAAACAAATAACAACACATTTTAGAGTAGTATTAAACCCAAAACTAAAAATGTACATAAATAAAATCTGATCATTGTAAGCACATGTGTCAGTGGTAAATAGTTTATCTCAATGCTGTAATTGCTACAATTGTAGGATAGCTTGCTCTTTTGAAAAACAACAGACTTACAGACCAGATCACCAGATGAAAATAAAGGAAATAAAGCATACAAAAGAAAACAAATGCAGCCAAGGATTGGTAAGCTGTGTTATAATAAATGTTTGCTTTTGGGTTCAATACCACTTTAATTTCAATTAAAATAATGTAATTTTAAAATAGATGACTAGTCCTTAACAGATAAAATAACAAAACCAGCTTTTGCCTCCACCTTTAACCCAGAGATTTCTCTGACAATACTTTTATCTGCCACTAGATGTCCTCAGTCTGGTGACTGGCATCATTCATCCTGCTTCCTCTGAGCTCAGGTTGTTCTGGACCACCTCAGCCTGTGAGTGGACAGTGAAAGGAGAAACAGTACAGAAACAACATAAAAATAGGGTGTGCAGCGCTATATAAATAAAACACACTGTCTAAAGTATGACGAAATATGACAGAAATGGAAAAATCCCATAAACTGGATGTTAAACAGTCCAAGGTAATATAATATCAGTCCAAAAAGGTATATTCCAGTGATGGAGTATAAACGACTTCAATCCAAATGGGTATATTCCAGCATCCTATCATGAAGGTGTAGAAAAATTGCCCACTCACCGGAAGTGCAATTTAATGTGCACATAGAAATTCCATGAAGCTGGAGGTCCCATGAAGGTATAGCCTGATGATAAAGGTGCCCTCTGGTGGTGGATAGGGTGACGGCTGCCAGAGAAGTTGATCTGGACCAATTTCCCAAATTGTCCTGCCTGGGTGGACTCCTAGAATGCTGGGCTGAGATGTGGAGGCTCAGTGCCAGGTAGTAGAGATGAGAATGCTCATAGTGTAGTATTGTAAAAAGTATTTATTGAGTATATATCATTGAGATAAAACAGTAAACGTACAGGGTTGGAGTACCTATACAGGTATAGTGTAAATGAGCTCTTAAATACACTGACCAGTGAATATAGATGATGGCCACCGGACCTCCTGATCCGGTGGCTTAACGTCAAGGCGTGCAGAGGCTCCTCCTAGACGCGCTTCGTGTAATAACACGTCTCCTGTAGGGGTGATGCCCCTACAGGAGACGTGTTATTACACGAAGCGCGTCTAGGAGGAGCCTCTGCACGCCTTGACGTTAAGCCACCGGATCAGGAGGTCCGGTGGCCATCATCTATATTCACTGGTCAGTGTATTTAAGAGCTCATTTACACTATACCTGTATAGGTACTCCAACCCTGTACGTTTACTGTTTTATCTCAATGATATATACTCAATAAATACTTTTTACAATACTACACTATGAGCATTCTCATCTCTACTACCTGGCACTGAGCCTCCACATCTCAGCCCAGCATTCTAGGAGTCCACCCAGGCAGGACAATTTGGGAAATTGGTCCAGATCAACTTCTCTGGCAGCCGTCACCCTATCCACCATCAGAGGGCACCTTTATCATCAGGCTATACCTTCATGGGACCTCCGGCTTCATGGAATTTCTATGTGCACATTAAATTGCACTTCCGGTGAGTGGGCAATTTTTCTACACCTTCATGATAGGATGCTGGAATATACCCATTTGGATTGAAGTCGTTTATACTCCATCACTGGAATATACCTTTTTGGACTGATATTATATTACCTTGGACTGTTTAACATCCAGTTTATGGGATTTTTCCATTTCTGTCATATTTCGTCATACTTTAGACAGTGTGTTTTATTTATATAGCGCTGCACACCCTATTTTTATGTCATATTCTTAGAAAGGCTTTGTGGTTCCTTTTTGTGCATCAGCAGCTTTTTATTGGTGCGCTCGCTAAACTCACACATTTATAGTACAGAAACAAGCTTATCTCTGTCACCCTGCTCAACAGCCTGCTATTAGCATGCTACTTGTAGCATATAAACTGTTTTTGGTTCCGTTTACTGCTTCTTTTTTAACACGGAAAATAGTAAAATTGAGGTACAGCAAAATTAACATTTATGGGGTCTCCATCTGAACATAATCAGTTCTTCCGTGAGCTATTTTTATGTGTGATGTATGCTTATAGAAATATAAATGGAATACCATTTGAAAATAGTCCTGAAAATCAAAGCTTTTAAACATATACAGAATCATTAAACATGCATTAGAAGCTAGGCGCAATGCAATGTGTATGAATAATTTCTCTTTATGTTAGTGTGCTATATGACGCTTAAAGCATGTTGAGATTTTAACACTGATTTCCTTCTACTATAGGAAGGGCATGAACCCAATTTGAAAGCTCAGATACAAATATACTGTGCCGAGTGCTGCCTGATTATATTTTCTAATTTCTCCTAATGTTGAGGAATTTGGTGACTACATTCACGCTGTTCTAGGCACATCCAATTCCCAGATGTCTGAAAACAGAAAACCTACTGGTACGTCTCGTACTCACAGTATCTTGAGGCACCATATCTCATATCATCTGTTCATTTTATTAATGTATGTCTTTGCCATGAGCGGCAAAATATATTTAGTGTTCAAGTGATCCTAAATTAGTCAAAACAGGGTCTTCAACAGCCAGCTGCTGTCCTACGCATTTACCCCAGCTATAATTTTCATTAGATATTGGCCTGCCTGCTCTAAAACACAAATGGTCCTGAAGGAATTCAAAAATAAAATGGACAATATTTATAATTTCAAAGACGGTTCAATGTTTTCAACAAAGTAGCTCAAGAAATAGCACCAAAAAGAAAAAGAAGGTATCCTACCAGGTAAAAAACAGATGAGAAATATATGTAAAACCGTATTATACTATCTCTATGGAGAAGAAGCCATCCACAAACACCTAAGAGTCAAAACAGTACTATAAAAATGGATTTGTAGCTATAAACCACTCCATGCATGTGGTATAAAATAATTCAAAAAGAGGGTGAACAAAATGCTAAAAAAAGATGCACAAACAATTCCTCCTGGCACAACAACAAAGCTCCATTTCAGAACTTTTTACTGTGTGACCCTGTCACCAGAATAAATACTATCCACAGAATTCAATAGCGCCCTAGCAACACTTTTCTGTCAGTATGGCCACTTTAAAGATCCTCTGCCAATTTCAACAATCCCTGCCACCTGTTTTGATAGTAAAGTAAAAAAAAATAACCTCTAGTTTGTCTATGACAAAGCTGGAGGTAATTAAAACCAATTGAAGCTGGTGTACAGGGACAGGCAGAGTGCCTGTCCCTGTAGGCTGTGTAGCAGAGTGGATTGTTTGCCAAAGATACCTCTTTCCCTCCCAACCTGTCACTGGCTGCCTCCTAGCACTCTGGCAATGACTGGCAATTGGGAATAGAATAGAAAAATGCTGACTGTTGGCCATGGAACTACCCACTGCCTGCTGTCAATCACAGGAGTGAACATGATCAGGAACTTGTGTCACTCAATTCCCATCAGGCCCCACCTACCCAGCTTCAAAACACCCCACCTGCTGCACTGTATGTGTGACAGCTGCAGCGACAGGGGAGAGCTTAACTGCACTCCATATGGACATGGTAATATGGTAAGTCCTGGACAGCAGCTCTCCACCAAAGATTTAACATATGTAATTGAATATGTTGAGGCTGAGGTGCATGTCATTAACAATGCTGTGATTGGGAGTAGCTCCAATGAACAAAGCCTCAACATATGTAGGCAAAGTGTGCTCACATTCCAAATGGGAACAGTCTAAGCATTTGTAAATTTTAGGGGCCATTTAGGGGAAAGATTTAACTCCCCATGGAGTAAGGGGAAACTCACAGTGGGTAATGATAGTCTTGTTTTGCTCCAATCAGGGTAGAGGTAAGAGTTTGGAACAGCTTACAGCAGTGTTTCTCAACTCCAGTCCTCATGGACCCCCAACGGGTCATGTTTTCAGGATTTCCCTCAGATGAAACAGCTGTGGTAATTACTAAAGCAGTGAAACTGATCAAATCACCTGTGCAAAATAATGGAAATCCTGAAAACATGACCTGTTGGGGGTCCATGAGGACTGGAGTTGAGAAACACTGGCTTACAGGTAGCATCTGTTTGGGGTGAGGCAAAAGAGGAAAGAGAAATGTCAATCTTTCCTCTGCGCTAAGGAGATGCATCATCAGCATCATATAGAGCAGTGTTTCTCAACCTTTTTTAAGTCAAGGCACCCTTTAAAATGCTCCACAATCTTGAGGCACCCATTACAAAATGTAAAAAACTAAACTAACAGTTTTACAATATGCAGCAACATCTGCACATGTGGGACACCCAATGCTAGAGGTGACATATTCAGCTAGTGCAACCCCAGTGCTGCCGGAAAGGGGCAGGGGAGGGGCAAGCAAGGATGCTGTGCTGGTGCCCGATGTCCTTCTTATCAACTGATGACATCATTGGTTGTTATGTCGCTGGCGGCTAGAGGCAAGCAAGGATGCTGTGCTGGTTCCCGAAGCCTTCTTATCAACTGATGACATCATTGGTTGTTATGTCGCTGGCGGCTAGAAAGTTGTAATGGTGCACAATGAAAACCTGTGGCTTTGTGTAACGAACAGGCAGGCTTGTTTACAAATTTTAGGCATTTTGCCAAAGCACTCATGTATAACCCTGAAGGACCCCAGGGTGCCTGGGCACCCTGGTTGAAAAAGGCTGATGCAGAGACATATTGCTTCCTCTCTCTGCCGTGTTCTCCCAGCAGCCTGACATCTTATTCCCTACCTAAGGTCATAGTCATAAAAGGGCACACTTTAATGCCATCTCAGAACTGTGTGATAGAAATGCAGAGTTGGTCTTGTCATGATGGAGCTGTGTTTGAGAAACTGAAAGAGCAAAAGATCCGCTACAGGTGAGTGCCACATCTGCATAACCTCTCCACAGACACGCAGGTCAGATCCATGATCACAGATGCAATGAAAAAACAGAATGGTTGGCTGCACAAACAGCAATGTGGTGGATGAAATCCTTTTTTGGAATCCTTTATATGCAATATGATAAAAACATGACAGCTCCAAGACAGGACAGAGGAGCAGTAGACGCATTGCACACGAACACATGCTTAGTCATTGCAAATGACTATGCATGTGTTCCTGTGAAACGGGTCTACTGCTCCTCTGTCCTGTCTTGGAGCTGTCATGTTTTTATCATATTGCATGCATGTAAAGGATTCCAATAAAGGATTTCATCCGCCACATTGCTGTTTGTGCGGCCAACCATTCTGTTTTTTTCATTGCTGTTAAGAGAACCAGTGATGGACTGTCTCACGCCAAAATTGTGGATTCTCATCAGTGCTAGGACAAGCTTGTCCAGTGGCCAGGGCAAAGATGGTCAGTGGTGCCACTCAAAGGAAAAATGCTCCTGCTTGAGTTGTGTCACCAAAAGGAAAAATAATGCTGCTGTATCAGTGTCAGGAAAAAAATTTGCTGCTGTGTCAAAGGTGTCAGTTTGAAGAGTACTAATTTGGTGTCTGTATCAGTGGGATGAAGCATGGAGCTGGGAGGCTGGAGGATTTTTGGAGCTTTTTGGGGCTTTGAGGGTATTTGGGAGCCATACCCTGCTCCCCCCATCCTCTGTGTACTCACAAATAGAAACGACCAGTCGACACACATCCACCACCTCCTGCGCTTAAGGACTAAAACACTGAAACACTGACACATAGTGGCAGAATGCCTCCTATGAATTAGTAACACATATAAAACACATAACAGTGAGGCTGCCAATTGTCATTGGAATACTGAAAACAGATCATTCCTGCAAACTATTTAGGTCCTCTTTTGCAGACCTTTAAGCTCTGAGGAAGAAGGGATCCCCCTTTGATACGCGTCAGCTTGACCAAGAGTTTATCTCCCTTCCGGATGGAACTTGCACGTGTCTTCTAACCCTGTGTTGGTTTTGGATGTTATATGCCTTTTTTACTGCTACTCTTGTGAGTATAATTTATCAATAAATACAGTCAGGTCCATAAATATTGGGACATCGACACAATTCTAACATTTTTGGCTCTGTACACCACCACAATGGATTTGAAATGAAATGAACAAGATGTGCTTTAACTGCAGACTGTCAGCTTTAATTTGAGGGTATTTACATCCAAATCAGGTGAACGGTGTAGGAATTACAACAGTTTGCATATGTGCCTCCCACTTGTTAAGGGACCAAAAGTAATGGGACCTGATTGTATATGAACTGTATACTGAGGTAATGCGCAAGGTTGGTGAGCTCTTTTCTTTTGTTCTCTACTGTACTCACAAATAGTTCAGACTTCCTTCTCAGCATGACATGTCATATGTCATATAATGAGGGAAGACAGTTGGAAGGTCAGTTGATTCTCGCTCCCCAGCGCATGCCCATACTGAAAGTCTGTTCTCAACAGATGCCCCATCTCCCTGCTATCTTCCACCCAGGCTGCTACTGGAGAGAGGAGAGTGCAGACTTCTCCTTCCAACAGCTATCATGGCGCATTCTTTGCCCGACAGCTGGAGAACAGAGCATCAACAAGTTCACAGCATGTCCTCGAATAAAAACACTGTACCCAGGGCAGTTGACCTTCCTGCACCCCCTCATCCTGGTCCAGATGCTGATCCAGAGAAGGGGCTAGAAATGAAGTAGCAATAATTGTGTATCTGGTTTTGATCTTTGCTAAAGCAAGCAAAAGATTTGTTGGATGAAGTGGTATAGAGTGAACCATGAGCGTGTATACAGACATTATGGTTAAGAGAAATTCTAGTACATAGACACGCATCTAGTTATGCCCTATTGGCATGAATAGTAACCAGGATCCAACTACCACCACCCTATCACATAAACATGCCTCAGGGTGTGATTGGGAGCAACTCTCCTGCACACAGCCTCAGCAGGTGTACACAAACAGAAGCTCAGGTGGTGATAGGGGGCAGCTTTCCTGAACAAAGCCTTAGCTTATGATGGTAAATAGCACCCCTAGCACCCCTGCAGCCTCAACAATGTTAATTACATGTGATGTATGGGTTAGAGGGAGGAGCTGCAGACCACACACAAAAGTGTAACATTTCTAAGATCTCGTTTTTTATGACTGTTTTCCAGTTCTCAGTGTAATAAAAAGTCATTATTCAGGCATATGAAGAAACCCACAGAGCTCTAAGATATAAAATAGAAGCACTGCTCACAGATGTATTATAAGGGTTTAAAAAAAAGACTGATATGGACTAAAATTAAATTGCACTCACAGACTGACAAGATTGGAACTTTGTTGGCTAGGAAACTTTCCTCTGCATCAATCACAAAGATAAGAAAAGTTGATGGATCAACTGCTCGAAATCCTAAAGTGGTCCTCACGGATTTTTAGAAATTCTTCTCAAAGTTGTAAACCCATAAGTTTCTTCAAGGAGAAAGTGGACTCCTTTTTTAATGACCATCCAATCCCTACGCTTTCTCTAGAACACAGGAATCAATTAGAAAAAAAAACTATTTAGAACAAAGAGGTGACTATAGTTAGTAAACAGTTCAAAGCCTCTAAGGGCTCGTTCACACTTGGCTGTTTTACCAGCGCTTGCCAAACGCCCCTATAGCGTTTGGCAAGCGTTGGTCCGGCATTTGCGGAGCGTTTTTTAACACTCGGCAAACGTTCCACAAACGCCGCATGCACGGTTTAGTGGCAGTTGCTAGGCGTTTGCCGAACATTGAAAACGCCCCACAAACGCCTATACGCAGTTTGAATGGTGTTACCACTCCGCAAATGCCCCGCAACCGCGTCGAACCGCACCGCAAACGCCGGCCGGGCGTTTGCAGAGCGGCACCATATACTAGAATAGGAGGCTTCAACGCCTCCTGACTCGACCGGAGGCGTCCGTTTTGCCGTGGCACGACGCGACGCAAACGCTCCCGTTAGAACAGCACCATGTGCTGTAATGTGCAGAATTGGCAGAGGCGTTAGGGAAGCGGTAAAAACGCTTCCCAAATGCCTCTCTGCCACCTGCACACAATGCTAGTGTGAACGTAGCCTTAAGCTCCTGGGCCTGACAGGTGTATTGCCTTATACTGCAAAAAGTTTCTATAACTACTGCTTCCACATTTTATGGAATTCATTAGCACCGAGAGGTGGGTCTCCTAGGATACTGAGTTGATTCGATTCTACGTTACTATGATACAAAACAAAAAACCACAGAAAGATAACAGCAAAGTAGCTAATTATACACCATTATCTTTAATTAAAGCTGAACTGATCTGAAATATTTTTTATTTTCGAACACAATTGATTTTTCCAAGTGTGTCCCACAATTCAATACTTTGAAGCCTATTAAACATATTGATCAAAATATTACATTTCTTGATAAGTAGACATATTTTAAATTAAAATGAGAATTCATATAAAATATCTAAAAATAAGTCTTTCAGTAAAGTCTAAAGCTGGGTATAAATGCATTTTTTATGTCTTTGTGTTCAAACTGTTAGTTGAAAGAAAAAAACTCAGATTCCCACATCTGCACAAGCAATGTGGATGCAAGGATTTCCTCTGCAGCTTTATTGTAATCTGACAGTGGGGATTCGGGGATTTGCAAATTCGGGTATACCCGAGTCAAAATTTAGAGATCAGTGGTGCACCCATTGGCTGATCAAATTATGTTTTTTCAGCATGACTATTCAACAGAAGCCAGTCTAAAGACCTGCTTCTGTTAAAGAGGCAGGGGTACACACAGATATTGACGGTTCTTGCTGAACTGGCCATACGTCGGTATGTATGTACCCAGCTTATGTCTTTCAGAGAGGTCATCAAATGTAGAAAGTCTACTAACTACAAAATATCTCTCTGACTGGCTGTGAATTCAGCATCATGTGCCATAGAATCTGTAGTCATCAGAACACAGAAAATATGAAAGTAGAACTAAACCCTCCTATCCTTTATAGGCAAGGAGGCTGCCATATTGACCTCTGATTTGTTGGTGCCATGGTACTGCACGTGATCAGCTATGACACCAGCCGTTTGATGACTTGACAGTTCGGTTGAGGGCTAACAAACAAACTAGTAGCTGTAACAGTTATAATTCAAGGCATTACTTTAATTTAACTGTTTTGGGAAACAGTTGAATTGGTGGGTTTAGTTCTACTTGAAAGCCATTGATGAAGAGTGTCAGCAGCACACCTTGATATCAAATACACTCTATTAAAGAAAAATCCAAAATTTTGAGTAGCAACTGGAACAGTAATAGAACGTAGTTCTTACAATGGGTACACTGCTACAACTCTCAATTCTCCCTTTTTTTTGAGAGATCCCCAATATTCCTTTGCAATATGCAGACAAGAGGGAAATATTAAAAAAATGCCTTTTAGGATAGAGCAAAACATATGAAATAACATTTCAAAGACAAATGTAAAGCTTCAGCTGAACGTTCAGCATCTGCAGTTAAAGACTTGACAGGTTGACATTATAAGTTGATTTTAGAAGACATGTTTCTTGTGATTGATCCCTCTCTAGTGGTGAGTGGGTGAACATCCCTGGTTCGTGTAGAGTGCAGTAATGGAGAATAAAGAAACATAACTAGAACCTGTAGAAAACTGGAGATTATTGTATAGATTGGCCAAGATTTTATCGAATTTTCAAGTTGCTAGCTGTGTATCTCAACAGCAGGCACATATTTATATGCTGCAATGTCATACTATTAAATATATCTTTTTAAAACATTCATTTTACTTGAAATCAAGACAACGCGCTAAACTTATTATTATCCATCGCTCAAGTATCTTTATGTGTATTTAATTCTTGCAAAAATGTATTGCTAAATCCATCTTACTCATGATCTTGCTTGATACCAACAGTAATCAAAGTACTTTAGTACATCATTAATCACTGAATGTCTCATTTCAGCCTGAGATATGAGATTTGTCACTTTGTATTAAACTGCAACATTTTCTTTTATCTAGTTCTAGGTCAATATATTTTTTCAAACACCCTAACAATAAATACCAACTTTTAAACTTTCCCTTTCTTCCTTATATTACTTACTGGCTATGAAGTACTTTACAGAAGATATTGTAAAACAATTTTCATAATGGTGGTGAAATTACAAAGTAAGAAAACACAACTATGATCAATAGATAGACAGGGCCAGCAATTGGTGGGTAGAGTTGGCCCTGCTATACAGGACCTGGACTTCAGCAGTCCAGCAGGGGGAACAAGGGCAGAGAGACAACTTTTTATTTTCCATGAGGTGCAGGCAATTACCACAGGTCATGACTCCCAGCAGTTATAGTAAGGCTTCATGCACACAGCTGTACAGTGTACCGAGCCTGCATAATGCCTCCCCAGGGACCTACTGTCACCACATACAGACAATAATTTAGATTATTGGAAAAAAGGTGACTGTCAGCATGTAGTGGGAGAGGCATTGATATTTATTATTATTTTTATTATTTATTACAGGTATTACGTAGTTTGTTACATCTATATTGTAGATTCACATCAGTCCCTGACCTCAAGGAGCTTGTAATCTAAGGTTCCTAACTTACATTCATACATACATATACTAGGGTCAATTTAGACAGGAGCCAATTAACCTACTGGCATGTCTTTGGAGTGTGGAAGAAAACAGAAGTACTCAGTGGAAACCCATGCAGGCACAGGGAGAACATGCAAACTCCAGGCAGGTAGTGCCATGGTCAGGATTCAAATCAATGTCACTAGTGCTTCCAAACAGAAATACTAACCATTTTTCACATCGCAGATCGGATGGACAGATTGTTAGGTGGGGCTGGGGAAGACTCAGTTATCATGGTACATATTGGTACCATGACAAAATTAGAGGAAAGTTAGAGGAAGATAGAGTATCCTAAAAAGTTATTCCAGAGACTTAGAGGCTATATTAAAAAAAGTATTTTCAGAAATACTGCCTGTATTTTCAGCCACTTCGGAGAGGCAGCAGGAGCTTAGGGAATTTAAGTGGCTGAGGAACTGGTGCAGGAAAGAGGGGTTTGGGTTCATGGAGTACTTAACTGACTTTCTGGCCAGTTACTGGCTCTAAAGCAGGGACGGGTTGCACTTATAATGCAAGGATGCAGCTATGTTTAGAGAGAAGATGGCCAAAAAGTTGGTGGTGGGAGGAGGGATCAGAGGAAGCTATAGCCAGCAGTGAGCAAAGGTTATAGGGTACTACTAGCTAAACCCAAGGTACATAGGTTGGCAGAACCCAATTGCAGTCTCAGAAGAAACAAGATCTACCAATTACAAACACAGATCTGATTGCAGATGTGGAAATCAGGGACAACTTAGGAAACAGAGTAATCACATTCATTTATACAGTATTATAGGAAAAGAAGGCATGAGAATAGTGCAAGAACACATACTTTCATAACAGCCAACTTTTCTAAACTAAGATCGAATTAACACTGAACATTGAGGAAAAATGGGAGATCCTAAAGAGCATATTAAATAATGGAATTCCAATGGGCAACACATATAAAAGAAAGAGTCAAGGTTAAACCTTGGTGGCTAAACGTTAGCATAAAAAGGCATATGTAAAAAATATAAAGCCAAGGCGTCATTGTTGGGATTCCAACACTACAAGGAATGAAACCAGAAATGTAAGAGTGCAATCAGGGTAGCTAAAATAGACCACGAGAGACACAGAGGAGAGTAATGAAAATACTTTAACTCTATTAATATTAATTAAAACTGGTTACAAATGAGGAGCTGAAGGCAACTGTTCTAAATGCATTTTTATCCTCAGTTTTTAAAGAGGAAAAGGAGAGCTATAGTAAACAAGACTGCAATACTGGCATATTCAAGGGTTTGGATATCTTTTTATATCCTTTTCCATCTTTTTAAAGTTCTATTACCTTGTTATGCAGGTCTTTTGACGGTTCTTTTCTGCTCCCTGTGTTTCAGTATCTAGCCTGCTCAATGCATCAATGTGAGAGCTAACAAACTCATTGACTATTCTTACATAAACATCACTGTAATAGCAATTTCAAAAGCCACAGATGTTTGAAATTAACCTTTAAGTGCCACTGTGTGATTTGCCTTGTGTCTGTACTATGGCCAAACATTCCAGGGTATGTAAACTTTTGAGCCATTTGGGTGATTACTGTTATTATTATGAAAAGGAGCCAAACAACTATGTGATAATAAATGGCTTCATATGATCAGTATCCTTGAATAAAAGACAGTTTTTTTGGTATGATCAGCCAATTTTCAATATCAATGCCAAAATTTCAAACTTTCTGCCAGGGTATGAAAACTTTGAGCACAACTGTACATTACATACACCTGATCCATGTGCTATGTATATTACATACTTCTGATCCCTGCACTATATATACACATGACACCTGCACTATGTACATTATACATTATACAATTGACCTTAGCACTCTGTTTTACCTACTCCTGACCACTGCATTCTGTATATTACATGCTCTGACCCCTGTAATTTGTATATTACTTACTCTTCACAACTGTACTCTACATGTTATATACTCCTGGCACTTGCACTCTGTATATAGGATCAGTTTTCGCCCCCCATTAGAACAATTCTCCCACAATTCACTGTAGATAAATAAATAGATAGATAGATAGATAGATAGATAGATAGATACTTTAGATAGAGTTCCCAGTGATCAGAGAAGAAAAAAAATCTGGTACTGTATATGCTTCAGTAACCTACATAGGGTTGCAACAAAAGCAACTTGGATTTCTTTTTATCAGTACTGGGATTGTCTTTGAGACAGAGACAGGAGGTATGAGAACATCTAGTGGTTTTGCAATGAGGACCATCACACATTGTCACACATTGTTACAGCCTGGGTCACTTGGTCAGTGTTCTTTCCATACATCCAAAAACAAATATTACTGGCAATTTACAGTGGGGATCGAAAGTTTGGGCACCCCAGCTAAAAATTTGTATTAATGTGCAAAAAGAAGCCAAGGAAAGATGGAAAAAATCTCCAAAAGGCATCAAATTACAGATTAGACATTCTTATAATATGTCAACAAAAGTTAGATTTTATTTCCATCATTTACACTTTCAAAATAACAGAAAACAAAAAAATGATGTCTGCAAAATTTGGGCACCCTGCAGAATTTATAGCATGCACTGCCCCCTTTGCCAAGCTGAGACCTGCCAGTGTCATGGATTGTTCTCAATCATCGTCTGGGAAGACCAGGTGATGTCAATCTCAAAGGTTTTAAATGCCCAGACTCATCTGACCTTGCCCCAACAATCAGCACCATGGGTTCTTCTAAGCAGTTGTCTAGAAAACTGAAACTGAAAATAGTTGACGCTCACAAAGCTGGAGAAGGCTATAAGAAGATAGCAAAGCGTTTTCAGATGTCAATATCCTCTGTCCGGAATGTAATTAAGAAATGGCAGTCATCAGGAACAGTGGAAGTTAAAGCAAGATCTGGAAGACCAAGAAAAAAATCAGACAGAACAGCTCGCAGGATTGTGAGAAAAACAATTCAAAACCCACGTTTGACTGCACGATCCCTCCAGAAAGATCTGGCAGACACTGGAGTTGTGGTACACTATTCCACTATAAAGAGATACTTGTACAAATATGGTCTTCATGGAAGAGTCATCAGAAGAAAACCTCTTCTACGTCCTCACCACAAAAATCACCATTTGAACTTTGCAAATGAACATATAGACAAGCCTGATGCATTTTGGAAACAAGTTCTGTGGACCGATGAGGTTAAAATTGAACTTTTTGGCCGGAATGAGCAAAGGTACGTTTGGAGAAGAAGGGGCACAGAATTTAATGAAAAGAACCTCTGTCCAACTGTTAAGCATGGGGTTGGATCAATCATGCTTTGGGGTTGTGTTGCAGCCAGTGGCACAGGGAACATCTCACGAGTAGAAGGAAAAATGGATACAATAACATTTCAGCAAATTTTGGATGGTAACTTGATGCCATCTGTGAAAAAGCTGAAGTTAAAGAGAGGATGGCTTCTACAAATGGCTAATGATCCTAAACACACCTCGAACTCCACGGGGGATTACATCAAGAGGCGTAAACTGAAGGTTTTGCCATGGCCTTCACAATCTCCTGACCTCAACATAATTGAAAATCTATGGATAGACCTTAAAAGAGCAGTGCGTGACAGACAGCCCAGAAATCTCAAAGAACTGGAAGACTTTTGTAAGGAAGAATGGGCAAAGATACCTCAAACAAGAATTGAAAGACTCTTGGCTGGCTACAAAAAGCGTTTACAAGCTGTGAAACTTGCCAAAGGGGGCAGTACAAGATATTAACTCTGCAGGGTGCCCAAACTTTTGCAGACACCATTTTTTTGTTTTCTGTTATTTTGAAAGTATAAATGATGGAAATAAAATCTAACTTTTGTTGACATATTATAAGAATGTCTAATCTGTAATTTGATGCCTTTTGGAGATTTTTCCATCTTTCCTTGGCTTCTTTATGCACATTAATACAAATTTTTAGCTGGGGTGCCCAAACTTTCGATCCCCACTGTAAGTAAACCCATCAAAGACCTGGGAATTCAAAGTGTGCATGCATCAATAAAGAAAAACAATGCAGAGTTTACCCTCAATGAAAACTGCATGCCAAATTGGTCAATAGAGGATATAGGCAGTGAAATTTGAGACTAGTCCTGAACCTTGGACTTGAAAGTTCAGCTTGGACCTGTCTCCTAAGTTGAACTTCAAGCAAACAGCTAAATACACAGGTGAAATACATATAAAGAAGCTATTTTACCCTAAATTAAATGCTCCTTGAGGGCACTGATACAAATGTACAATATATGTAAAGCATTGTGTAAATTGTTGCCACTGTATGTATAAATACCTGTAATAATAATAATTGTTCTTGTGTGGGTTTCCTTTGGGTGCTCCAGTTTCCTCCCACACTACAAAGACATTCTGGTAGGTTAACTGGTTCCTGTTAAATTTGCCCTAGTTTATCCATATTTGCATGTGAGGCATAGATTTTAGATTGCACAGTTAGAAAAAATAAATTTGACTGCATCCAGGAACGAGGTATTGCAGCTATCTGTACACAAACATGGGTAATCGCAGTGCACAATTTCACCTGTGGATAGCAGTAGCAAGTAATGAAAGAAAAACAACAGGAAAAAATCTGACTCACAAAGGATACCTGGGGATGACCTAGGAAGTTGCAGGAAGAGTACAAAGAGAGGGAGGAGTGTGATACCTCTCATATAAGACAATGATATCTCTCATGAGGCCATTTTAATCTTGGTGCATGAAAGCCTTGAGATATGGGACCCTGAATGTCTAGGATACTTGGACAGAGTCATGAAGAGACTGACATTGGAGGAAGTGTACCAATTTCTGACTCCAAACTGGGGAAATACTGTATGTCTGCAAGTGAACAGGAGAACAGAGGTGAGTGAATAGCTCTTGGGTGGGGTGCGGGGGTACACATACATGGAAGCAGTTGCCCACAGCAACCATATCTGAAAAATAGCAAATGCATTTTCCTAAGGTAATTGTTTGCTATTAGACATGTGCACGTTGGATATTTTTGCTTTGTTTTGGATGCAGTCGGTCACTAAAGAATTTCATTTTATCACATTTCATTTAGTTTTTGAGATTCCTTTTGTTATATTTGGCATTCGTTTCATATATTCATTGGTCCTCGTGGATTAGAAAAGTTTTGCAGTTTTTTCAAAACATTCCTATATATTTCGGGTGGATTGAATATTCATATATCAGAATTATTCAGAAGGATTCAATATTTTCAGATGCAACGATATAAATTATGCAAAGTTTGGCTGCACCAAATTTTTCAAACCCAATTACTGCATTAGACTGTGGAACTGAACTGACTGACTGACAATCACAAATTCAATGTCAATCACAAATTTACTCAAATCTGAGTTATCAAACAAATTCAAAAATGTAATTCATTTCGCCATGGGCCCAAACTACGCTCAACTCGTGACATCATCCAAATAAAACAAATGCATTATTTAATTTCATTATAACTTTTTTCAAATTTGCTTACATTTGTTACTATGTCCATTCAGAGATTTGTATACATGCAAATCTCCAAAAATCTAATTTTTGGATGAAAATAAATTCATCACTAAATGAAACACAGATGTCTATTTGTTATGGTCAAGTTAATAATCCATTCATCAAGCTTCTCATATCTATATTTGCCAATGGAATATATTTCAGGAAAGGAGATTTCTACAAGATGGAGGTCCCTGCGTGACCTCTACAAGAAGGAACTCCATAAAGAGAGGTCTGCAGAGAGCAGTGGAGAACCTGCAACATGGTGCAGACCTAACTCCATGCAGAGGCCTTGTTATTTTTTGAGGGACACCACAGAGATGTGACCGTAAGCTTTTGTTCTGTTTTTACAGCCAAGAAAATGCAGATATTTTAACTACCTTATTATTTGCCCTGTCTCTGGATAATACAATATTGCCCACTGCTATCCTCACTAACATTCACTAGTCCAGCATGGCATTCCTATAATCACTTCATATCCTGAAGCCTTCTGACCTATTTTTTGAATGTTTAATCAGCTCTTGCTAAGGGGCAATCCTATACTTTACGCTAGAGCAGGCTTCTAATTTAAATAAAAGGGAAATACTGAAACAACTATATGCTTTGTACATAAATTATCCAAGAATCCTGATCCTCAAAATTGTATTTATCAATTATGTTTATCTAGAAACATCTCAAGCATTCCTGCAAGACCAAGGTGTGCAAGTGTGTCATCAGACAAAGGAGTCGAAGGTGAAACAAACCATGCAAAAAATGCAGAGAAAGTTGTTCCTGAGGAAAAGCAACCATCTACTCAAGCACATGTGGTATGTTTATTTCAAAATGTCCCAATTGTCATATCACAATCCGCCTTTTGCAAAGCACCCTTTTTAATTGAAGATACCTTCAAAAATGGCAGCTAGTGTGTGGGTGCAATGACATATTCGTAGAAGAGCAGAATCTATATTCTCTTTCTGTTTACAAGCAAATATGGATAAGAGAATCCCGCCAAGTTTCACCACCCACCGGACATGCTGTTCCTAGCTAGAGCCCCCTTTTTAAAGAGTATTTTGATCGTCTCCCTGAAGAACTAAAAAACATTTCAAAAGCTGCTGATGAATTCCTCAATATCTCAGACCTTGATGTGATGTTTTGCAGCATGTTGCTGTCTGTAATCAGGGAGGTCCCTCCTGATAAGCATACAGAAGTCAAAGGAGATATACAGTACATTCATATATTATGTACAACGTTTCCATTTGCAAAGAACAATGTCCATTTCCTAGGTTTCAGCTCTGTGGATTGGGTTTTTTTTACACCTAATGGCACTTTTACTAAATCACTGCCCAGCCATCATTACCATGACACTACCCCTGCCATGAGACAGCCTTTCTGAGGACCCCCACTGATATACACACCTTATCAGGGTTATTAAAAAATGTATGTGCAGTCAAACACACATCATCCAGCCTCATCGTTATCTTCCCAATCTGATTCACCCATAGATGTTTGCAGGGAACCAAGCCATTTTTCCCTATATTCCTCTTTTCCTGTTTATGAAAATTTGCACATTTTAAGTTTACTGCTCCAAATGTGATTTAAATACCTATTTTATTTTGTTATTGGGGTTTACTCAGGCAAATAACTTTGCTGTAATAAGGTAAATCCTACTTCTTGCTGACTGTTCTTTATGCTCTCCCCACTAGACAGGCATTCATCATGGGACAGGTTATCTGCTTCAATTTTACAATTTCAACCTCCCCTTTGTGTACTCTGCTCCAGTCACAAGCCACCTGGTCAGCACTCAGCCTGCAAAACATAAATGGGTCAGAGTAGGATGAATGACAGTATACTATTCGCAAAACATGTTGAATTCAGCCAAACCAATTCCTGTAAATTTGTGAATGGCGTAGAGCAGGGGTCTCCAAACTTTCTAAACAAAGGGCCAGTGTACTGCCCTAAAGACTTTAGGGGGGCTGGACTGTGGCCATTGGGAGTAGAAAAGGTCCCGACATCAGTGGGAATAAACCATGCCCCTTCTTTGCTGTCAATGGGAGGAATGGTACCCCATTGTTGGTGTCATTGTGAGAAACTCGCTCATTGTTGGTGTCATTAGGAGGAATTGTGCCCCATCATCAGTATCATTGTGAGAAACTGTGGCCCATTGTTGGTATCATTGGGAAGAATTGTGCCCCTTCACTGGTGTCAGTGGAGGGAATTATGCCCCATTGTTAGTATCAGTGGATGAAATATTGCCCCAAGGGCGGGATAAGAGCAAGCAAAGGCACAGGCAATTTAATGAAACATCATCAATAGAGCCATAATAGCACTCAGCAGGATGTTGGACACCCCTTGAAATGTGATTGTGAAGTTTAGACCCAAGGGGGTTTTAAAAAATGTTTTTCTCTACCAATACATGTGGCCACTGTAAGCACAGTATGAAGCATCCACTACATGCAGTAGACAGATCTGTGTCTCTAGGCACTTCCCATCCACTGCCTGGATAAAGTAAAGTTGTAATGGTCTCTGATAATTTTATCATTGATTCCAAGGTGGGCAGCTGATGTCACAATCTGCAATTCAGAAAAAGCCTTGCGAGCATACTGTACATGTTTTCAAGTGTATAGTGATTATCTACAAATTATTCTGTAAGAAAATAGGTTGTTCCTGTAGTTGACAAAACACAAAGCTGTTTACTGCACTCACAGTGCCCATCTGTATTAATAAAAGTTAAAAAAAATCTATGGCTACATCACATGACAGTGGAATACTTGAACTGTTTGTGATTTCTGCAACTGATTATTGTGACTCATGTTTTCACCTGCAATACTGAGTCAAATGTGTTGTACTTGAAACCAAAAAGATTTTTCAACATTCCAAATAATTGTTTTTCACATGCAAACATGTATGTTCAAGATTTTATTATTTCCAAGACCTAAGGTCTTTCTTTGTTTAGAAAGGTTGTTACTGGTTTACAAAAAGTTTTACAAAAAGCAAACATAAAAATAAAACCAAAAAAATTGGACAAAGGCCTAAACCTTTTTATGTCTTTTTGACATACCATTTTTTGATAACATTTTATCAAAAATGTTAAAACTAAAAATTGATTGCTATCAATGTTAGCAATGTAGCAACATTTTTTGAAATGTTAAAACAGTGGAAAGATCAATTTTACAACATCCTACAAAGATAAAGGTTTTATAAAATTATTTTGCAAGGGAAAGAGTCCTTCAGTAGTAAGAAAGTAGTCCGCAAAAGGTTTACGTATTTGGAAGGCATGATTACTGGGATGAGTGCCAGTCTGATGACCTATGGGTTCATTTGCCATCTGTTCTAGAGATTCAGTGGATTCATTCTCCTTAACCTTCGTAGCGGTAATCTCCAGTGTGGCTTTGGGTTAATTTACAGTACCAAAAGCGGTAACCCCGAGCCACACTGGGGATTACACTGTAGTCCTTGTCCTGTGATCTCCCGATCCTTACCTTGTCCTGCGATCCCCCGATGTCCTCCCACTATGTCCTCCGGCCAATGCCGGCATCCGTCTTCCGGGTTCCCTTCCCTGCAAGCATCAGGATGCAGAGGGTGGAACTGGCGGGAGATTCAAAAAAGTAAAAACATGATATACACACAATACATTGTAACCTGTTAGGATTACATTACTGTATCAAACCATTTCACCCAAATTTTGTCCCTAGTGCTTTAACCGTTTCAATACCGGGCAATTTTACACCTTCCTGCCCAGGCCATTTTTCAGGTTTCAGCGCTCTCACACTTTGAATGACAATTGCGCGGTCATACAACACTGTACCCAAACTAAAATTTTATCATTTTCTTCACACAACTAGAGCTTTCTCTTGGTGGTATTTAATCACCGCTGGGGTTTTTATTTTTTGCTAAATTAACAAAAAAAGACCAAAAATTTTGAAAAAAAAACACATTTTTCTTTGTTTCTGTTATAAAAGTTTACAAATAAATAATTGTTCTTCATAAATTTAGGCCGAGATGTATTCTGCTACATGTCTTTGGTGAAAATAACCCAAATTAGGATGTATTATTTAGTTTGTAGGAAAGTTATAGAGTTCACAAACTATGGTATAGATCTGAATATTGATCAATCCTGAAGTACTGACAGCCAATCTAATTTCTTGAGGTCTAAGAATGTCAGAACAGTACAGATATCCCCAAATGACCCCTTTTTGCAGAGTAGACAGTCCGACGTACTTCATAAGAGGCATGGCGAGTTTTTTGAAGTTGTATTTTTTTTGTCATACTTTTTCGGAAAATGAAAAAATAAAAAAAAATAATTTTCACTATTTATTTTTTTACATACTGTCACCAGTGCAGTACAGCGTCATCATATAACTGGCATGGCGGTGAACAGGGACACGGACTGGTGACAGTATGAAAAAAAAATATATTTTTTTTTTATTTTTTTTTTTATTAAATTTTTTATTACATTTTATTTTATTTTTTTTAAGATTTTTTTTTCATATTTTACTATGACCAAAGTAGTACAATGTTACCATAGTAACGGCCAGTGACAGATCGCACTGCTGCGCCGCTCTGCATTAGCGCAAACTGCGCATGTGCGGGAGCACGCCAAATGGCGTGCACCCGGAGAGCAGAGACACATTTGAAGCCGCCAAACGGCCATTGGCCGGGCGGCTAATGGTTAATCAGTGCCCTGCCTGCACTTTTACAGTTATTTCTGCCTGGAAACTTGAGAACGTCTATGGCATCCAAAAAGTGTCCCTTTAGGTCAAAAGCGGTTTTAGACCAGCTAGAAAACAGCGATAGTGAATTAGAATCACTTGTAGAATTTAGTTATAGTGATTCGTGGGGAAATGTGTAAACGGACACTGAAAGTGGCAACAGCAACGATTCTGCGACTGAGCTCAGTGATGTGCAAACTTGGTGCTCTATTTCAAATTTCAGTGTTTTTGATTTGTTTACATTATTGAATTAAATTTATTATATTATTATTTTTTATAATTATTTATTATATTATAATTTATGATTTCGTGTTTCAAACTTTATCATACCCGGGATGTTTACTAGACTCTTGTTTGGACAGATTTAAGTGAGTTATTCCTAAGAATTACAGGCCTACAATATAAAACAACAAATTTCCTTGCAAAACATTGTACCGCTTTGACATTAAAAAATATTGACATAATTAAACCGCCAGGGAGGTTAATCTTCAAAGTTATATAGAGCACAGCATGATAAAACTATGTTGACTGCGTGCTCAACCTCCAGGTGCATCGAAGATAATAAAACATACCATTTTGCTGTACAGATTCCAAAAGCACACTCCACCATTCTGCATGCTCTACTCAGTCGATAATTAAAAATATGTTTACTGGAATCAGAGCCATGCCTCATTTGGGGCTTGAGGAGGTGGGTGGACAAAGCAAATGCCTCATTTGCTACATCCACTAGAGGTAGATCAGGCCCAGGAACACCAGGCAGAGAAATTGATTGTGGCACAGCAAATTCCCCATATTGGAAAAACTGACCCATCACAGAAATAGGGAAATATCTTAAATCTCTGAAACTTCCATAGGCCTCGAAATCCACCGCTATAAATTTTATATTGGCGTCACTGAATCCCAGCAGAACTATAGAGAATAATTTTTTGTAGCTGAAGAAGCGGGAACCAGAACTAGGTGTCTTGATCAGATGGAAATGTTTCCTATCTAATGTACCAATGCAATCTGGGAAGTTGTTTTTCCTCCAAAACTCATTAGCTATTTCTTCCTAAAAACTGGATGTTGGTTCTAGTATTACTGAGTTTTTCAGTTCTTCCCACAGGATGAGACAAGTTTCATGCACTGTTGAGAATCCCATTGAAAAATGATGGTGTAAGGAGGTGAAACTGGCAACAGTGGCAAGGTACCTGCAATAAAAAAATATACATAATATATGCTAATGTTATGCATTCGGCTCAGACACCCTCTTACAAGACCTAATAACTGATCGAATGTTGCCACCGACATCCTGGTAAAATTGTAGAACTTGTCTGGATGAGCACGCATTTCCCCAAAAATGAGAGCAAAGTAGCAAATAGATATATATTAAAGTAAACCTGTCACTAACCTGGGAAATTACAACTGAGCATAAAAAATGCATAAACATCTCCAGCAAACTTTTAGCTTTGTCCCAGCATCTCCTACCATCTAAGCCTTCTTACTGGGCAACCTGCATGGTCAATATGAAGACTCAGAAAGTGGTGGATGTGGTCATGCTCTACTTTTACAGGAACAACTTTGTTTATCAATGCAACCGCATATATTTTCTGAATCTACTGATTATTTTCATATGCATTTCACCTCAGTTAGCCCTTGCTTTCGCATTCTTTTATCATATTTTCAGTTTGAATTGTGCTGCTGGGTTGCCAGCTGTGCATTAAGTCACAGATCCATGAAATTGTACAATAATAGATCTAGCTTATAAAGTCTGTAAAATAGAAATATTAATCCTTGAAAAATGATCAGACAAAATGACCATAATATTCTTTGCAGGTCACTCCCTTATAATGCTTTATTTATTTATTTATGTATTTATTTGTTTTTGAGAGGGGGGGCTATCTATTGTAGAAACATCCTATGGGAATAATGGGGAGATCGTAGATTTAATCTTCTCGCTTATCATGCTCAGTCTCAGGGGCCAATGAGTGCAACTTTTGCTGGGACAAGGGTTATTGTTTTATTTATATGAACATGCTTTGATTTTGCTAACAGCGTTTGGTATCATAGGCTATTTCCTGGATTATACACTGCTTCTCATGAGCCAAAGAGAACAATTGTTGATTGACCCAGTAACAATTTAGGGTATTAACAGATAATGAGCAGTAGTGAAAGCTAGCCTGTAATTGCTTTTTTTCATTGTTCACCAATTTTCCTGCTCAATATGTTTTTACTATAGCTTTCTCTGAAGCTCATTTGGCTGCCTGGTAAATGATTAGAATACAGGGCATTACTGCGTGACAAACCTTATGGGAGTGAGAGTCACTCCTGATTCAGTGTTATTTCAGGTTCATGAAACCAGTTTAATTTACGCCATGCTTGAGCAGCCTATACTTTTAAAGGCAGAGTAACAGCAATATGGATTTTGTATCCTGTTTTTATTTTTTCCCAATATATATGTACATCTATTTTTTGGCCTGGTATGAAGAAACATTTCTCTACTAAGGGGTATTTTCCTGACCAGGCCATTTTTTGCTATTTGGCACTGCGCTATTTCAACTGGTAATTGCGTGGTCATGCAATGCTGTACCCAAACAAAATGTATGCCTTATTTTTCACACAAATAAATCTTTCTTTTGGTAGTATTTGATCACCACTCTTTTTTTACAAACATTTTGAAAAAAAAACAACAATATTTTCTACTTTCTGTTATAAAAAATATCCAATAAACTCAAATTTAGTCATAAATTTAGGCCAAAATGGATTCTGCTACATGTCTTAAAATAAAACAAATCCCAATATGTGTATATTAATTGTGTGAAAGTTCTAGTGTCTATAAACTATGGTATATATATATATATATATATATATATATATATATATATATATATATAGATAATGGAATTCAAGCAGCCTTTACTTTCTGACTGCCTTTCACATTTCTTGAGGTGCTAAAATACCAGGGCAGTACAACTCCCCCACCCAAATGATCCCTTTTTGGAAAGTAGATACCCCAAGGAATTTGCTAAGAGGTATGCTGAATCTATGGAAGATTTTATTGCTTGCCACAATTTTTTAGAAAATGATAAAAATGTTTTTGGTTTTTTTTACACCATGTTGTCACTTAAAAGAGAAAAGTCTTGTCAATAGAATGTGTCCAAAATCTTCACCTAGCTCAATCAAGTTCCAAATGAATTGCTGTACAATCGTGGATAGCATATGCAAATGTTTCCTGTTAGAAGTTTGGTGGTCTAAGGAAATTAAGTAAAGGTTTCTGTATGCAATGTCTTTTGGAAGATTTTATTCAGTGTGGGCTTCTACCCACTCACCATTTCTGAAGATACCACGGCTTAAGGAAAATGTCCCAGAACAGACTTTTGAAGAATCTGTGTCCAGTGAGAAGTGCCAGAACCATACACCTGGTAATGCTGAGGTTCCACTGTGTTTGTCACGGTGAATATGCAAGTGACCCTGGGCAGTCACTCAACCAGCATGAGGGCTGATAATGGATGGTTTGCCTGCAGTTATATACAGTGAGGAACAGAAGTATTTGAACACCCTGCGATTTTGCAAGTTCTCCCACTTAGAAATCATGGAGGGGTCTGAAATTCACATTGTAGGTGCATTCTCACTCTGAGAGATAGAATTTTAAAAAGAAATTCAGGAAATCACATTGTATGATTTTTAAAGACTTTGTCTTGCACTGCTGAACATAAGTATTTGAACATCTAAGAAACAGCAAGCATTCTGGCTCTCAAAGACCTGTTACTGTGCCTTTAAAAAGTCCACCTCTACTCCACTCAATCTAAATTAGTAGCACCTGTCTGAGCTCTTTAAAGACACCTGTCCACCCCACAGTCAGTCAGACGCCAACTACTACCATGGGCAAGACCAAAGAGCTGTCACCAGTGACAAAATTGTGGACCTCCACAAGGCTGGAAAGGGCTATATTAAGGAGAGGATGAATGGGGCCATTTATTGTGAGATTTTGAGCAACAACCTCCTTCCCTCAGTCAGAGCATTGAAGATGGGCCGTGGCTGGGTCTTCCAACATGACAACGACCCGAAGCACACAGCCAGGATAACCAAGGAGTGGCTCCGTAAGAAGCATATCAAGGTTCTGGAGTGGCCTAGCAAGTCTCCAGACCTAAATCCAATAGAACATCTTTGGAGGGAGCTAAAACTCTGTGTTGCTCAGCGAAAGCCCCGAAACCTGACAGATCTAGAGGAGATCTGTGTGGAAGAGTGGGCCAAAATCCCTGTTGCAGTGTGTGCAAACCTGGTCAAGAACTACAGGAAAAGTTTGACCTCTGTAATTGCAAACAAAGGCTTCTGTACCAAATATTAACACTGATTTTCTCAGGTGTTCAAATACTTATATTCAGCAGTGCAAGACAAATAAATTCTTTAAAAATCATACAATGTGATTTCCTGAATTTTTTTTTAAATTCTGTCTCTCAGATTGGGAATGCACCTACAATGTGAATTTCAGACCCCTCCATGGTTTCTAAATGGGAGAACTTGCAAAATCGCAGGGTGTTCAAATACTTATGTTCCTCACTGTATTTGTAGGTGGATCTGTCTAGTTTTTAATACTTAACTTTTTAATATTTACATCAATAAAATAGACATGGGAAATATACTCTATCTCCCCAGATGTTTTAAAATGTTGTATATTGTGTGGCTTTCTTCTGGGGCACCTCAAAAGTCCATAATGGGCTTTTAGGATTAGGATCTCTGGTACTATTAGGACGTGTTGTCCTTGTTAATTGGCCCAATCTGCCCAGTTTTATCTTAGTTGGTTATTTTTGATTCAGGTCCTGGCCAACTTGTTTACCATACCTTTTCAGGGAGTTGCAGATAATGCAGCCAAGGGTTCAAGATCTTTTTAAACTTAGTCTGTTTATATTTAAGAAGGCTAGCTATTTTTTCATGTAGCATAACCAAAAAAAATTTATTTTCCATCACGGCTAGGTTGACAACAGCAGTCTTCCATGCACTTGCAATAGTCATTTTAGCCCCTAGAAAAATATTGAATATGAGGGATTGTGTGAGCCTCGGGATGCCGTCTGAAGGTTTGCTCAAAAGTGCAATTTTAGTGGTTTTAGAGACCTTCATGTTCAGAACTGTGTGGATCAAAGTGGAAACCCTGATCCAAAATCTACAAAATCGTCTAACTTTGAGGCAGGTCCAGCAAACATGAAACAGCAAATGAAAAAAGGAAAAAGCGCCACTTACAAAAACACCAAAGTGTCAGCAGCATATCCCACCCAAAATAAATTTTGGCAACAATAATCCTAATTAAAAGGTATGCGCTAATAACAAACTTATACAAAGGTGTATATCATCATCCAACTATGAATTGGAGTCTTTAGTATCAAGAGGTTTAAACATAGATATTTATTATCTGCTTTAAATATTGATATACATATAGTGTTTGTTATATATAATGTATTTTAATTTGGTTTATATTTTTTATAAATGTCTGTAATTTGATTTGATTTTGAGAAGAGTTGTGCTTTAAGTTCTGTGCATGGCCCTTTAAGGGTTTTCTGTGGTTTGAAGAGCCATGCACAGGATAGTATATATTGCTTTTCTGCATATATTTATGTTTTTATATATATTTTTTTTGTGGGTATTTTTGAAGGAGAGCGGTATTGCGCTGATTCAAACCTGCAGGGTATATATATTTAGCGTTTTTTATGTAGTAGAGTGTATATGTATAATTAAATTGGGAAACACCTGTTCAAGCCGCTGTGATTTAGGAGACTAGGAACACAGTGATTGGCTGGGTGTTAAAATTATGTAGATGAAGGGTGGTATTTATGAGAGCTGTCTGACGTTCCCATTTGTACCGCTCCTTGATGACGTTGGTGTGACGAAACCGGTTGGGCGTGGCCTACTAGATGTGGACGTTAGAGAGCCTTGCTGTTCTGTGCTGTATGGGAGAGATCCGCGGTGAGCGGTAATTGTATCTCACCTTTTTTTGCGATTGAAGCTGGTGTCTGTTGGACACCTTGTTTGTGAGTTTCCTTATACCTTTTTTATTAAAGAGATAAATGAAAAAAAACATATTGCACCATTATGTTCTCTTTTTTTGTCCCTGAGTGAACTGTATGCTCTCATGGAGGTATGAGAAAGAGTGGAGAAGTTCATCATAAGAGCTTGGGCTGCAAAGTGGTTTGGCTGTGATTATTATCTGGAAGTATCTGAAACATCACCATATCTATTTGGACATCGGGTTCATTGCTCCCAGAGCGCAAGCGCTGTTGCTGGTTTATAATCTGTCCAGCCATTAGCTCTGGTGAGTTCATTTAATCTCCTTTGGTGGTGGATTTTTCACAATTGGTTCAAGTCACTGAAGATATATATATTTTTTTTTTGGACACTAATATATATTTTTTTGGACACTAATTTATGTTTGGTCACTATAATTATTTATTTAAAACACGAAATGTTTTTTTTTTTGTATGATGATATACACCTTTGTATAAGTTTGTTATTAGCGCATACCTTTTAATTAGGATTAGAAACATGAAACAGCCCCTGAAACATGAAGGGGATGTATCAGGATACATCTTGGCAATCCTAGCGGGAACTAAGTACAATTGGGATAATATTATAGTTTTCTTCAACCAGAGTCAATTTAAATAAACCAGAATATATTCTAGCTCTCCAATTGGATCAATTCTCAGGCGGGATCTCCTCCTCCACATGAACGTTCTATGCCCTCTGGTAGGACAATTTGTCTTGTAAAGCGAAAAAAAAAACAGATATAGTATTGAGATGCCTCCCTATGAACCAGAGTCCCAGATACATCGGTTTTCATCCTAGTATTAATTTCTTTGGTAGACTGCTTTAGATCCCAAGTGTCTGGCTGAGATACTCTGGGAAGCGAATTACCTTGTGGTGTAAGAAATGGCCTATACAGTATAGACCTTTATTCATCCACCAAGAGAATTGGTGCGGGGTGGAGCTGGGGAAGAAGGCTGGATCATTAAAGAGAGGTGGCACGAGTATGTACACTAACTTTAGGGGAAACAGTTCACAAGCCTTGTCCTATAATTTATGGGACAAGGTAGGACACAAAATGGCCTTGCACTGTTTAAATAGTATTTGCATAAGGAGGTTGAGTGAAAGGGGGTGGCTAGCCTAAGATTCCAGCTTGATCCATTCAGGTCTAAATTATTAGAGTAAATTTTGATTAGGTGGTTTTATGGTGACATTGTTTGCCTTGCGTAGCCTATGGTATAGTAAGTCTTCACATTCCTATGTCAGAAGTTTCAGTTTTTGTTCAAACTTGAGGCTTGGTAGTGTGCAGGCTAATGCATGGCCTCTGTCTGTATCTCTAAGAACTGATGTTTCTTGTGAAGAAACCACATACCCTAATCTTTTAGTCTAGCACTGGTGCATGTGGCAGATAAATAGTAATTAGATCTGACACAGACACAAACAGGCAGAACAATTAACAGAAATATCCTGGCAGGGGAATTCCTCCATCCATCTTGTTTACATAGATGGAGAAATATGTTTGTTTTTTTTCCGTCAGCCATGAGTCATCTCTGGTCAGCTTTAGTTGTTATGTTAGAGTCATGTATCTGAGCTAGGCCACCAATACAGATTAGGTGTGTGAGTACCTAAAAAAGCTAGGACTAATGCTGTCCACTACACACCAGCTTTTTTGATTATCCAGTATATGAAATCTTGTAAACACAAAGTCTTGTTAACTGCTGGTGGACACCATCTTGCTACACCCAGTGTTCTACAATACACCCATAACATGTGGTGAAAACTGCTTGGATATATCATCCTTACTGTGAGTGTGCACTTGGCAGTTTTATATATTTTAAGATAGTAATTAATTGAGTTACACTATGGAAGCTTTTCTTGCTTGATATTTCATGGTCTTGGTATAACATATATGAGCTGTATTGCGGTGGTCTGCCGTTAGAGGGAGAGCCATTACTATAAGGAAGTTACCATTTGAGGTTATGTGGAGCCACTGGTGCCTGCTATATGTAATGCTGAATGGTATGGAGATATCTGCTGTTTAGGATCCAGGTGATCCATAAAGCGTTGTGGCCCTTAAGGGTCGTGGTAAGGAGGTGAGGAGGCATTTCAGCCATTTAAGGATATTTATCCACCTGCGTGTGACACAAGCACTACAAGCACCAGTTGCTGAAGATTGAAGCACTTGTATTTGCATTCTTTTGCACATTACCTTTTGCACTTTTTTGGACTTTATCAATTTATCTTTAAGTGTTTTTTATTCATAATTTATCATTGTGTTTCAATAGTTTTCTGTTACATGCAATTGTTATTTATTGGGTATTTTAGCACCAGTCACTTTTTTGATTATAGGTCACCCCATTTATTTGGGACTCACTGGGGTTTATTTACTAAAGCTGGAGAGTGCAAAATCAGACTCACTTCTGCATAGAAACCAATCAGCTTCCAGGTTTCATTGCCAAAGCTTCATTGAACAAGCTGAGGTTAGAAGCTGATTGGTTTCTATGCAGAAGGGAGTCTGATTTTGGACTCTCCAGCTTTAGTAAATAAACCCCACTGTGTCACTTTATTCATTTATCCCTATTGGGATTGGGTGTTTTTTGCCACTTTTTTGAGGTCCAGGTTGGGGACCAGGTATATGCACAATATCACTCGTTTCACAGTCATAGATCCTTGCAGGATCCATCACATATTTATGTTTAGTAATGTTTTCATCATTATATTTATTCACTTTATAATAATTTATTTTGTGTAGTGCTACACCAACATTATTTATTTATCTATAACAGAACTACTGCTACAGGGCGGCAGGACTGCGCAAAATTGTGTGTGTGTATATATATTTTTATATATATATATATATATATATATATATATATATATATATATACACACATATATACACACACACACACACGATTTTGTATTTCTGTTCTGACATTGGCAGCTTCAGCTGTCGATCACTGGGTTCCGGCCGGTGATTCCAACCAGCGCCTGGCAATCACCGAGTATCACTAATGGGGGAGAGGTCTGTATATAAACAGTGCAGATCTCTCTTGTCAGCTCCAGCACGCTGCTTTGTATTGCTCTGCATACCAGAGCAATACAAAGCAGCGTGCTTACACAGTAAAGCACAGCACACTGTAAAGCACACACAGCACACAGTTAACCCTTTGATCACCCCAGATCACCCCAGATGTTCGCTTTCCTTTCCTGACCAGTGTCATTAGTACAGTGTAAGAGCTTTTTATTAGCAATGATCACTGTATTAGTGTCACTGGGGATGTCAGTGACAGTTAGTTCCCCCAGTGTCAGAATGCCCACCGCAGTTCCGCTATAAGTCGCTGTTCGCCACCATTACAAGTATAAGTAAAAAAAAATTCCAGTATATATGCCGCTATTTGTAAACGCTATAACTTTCACGTAAGCCAATTCATTTACACGTATTGGGATTTTATTTAGCAAAGACATGTAGCAGAATACATTTTGGCCTACATTTATGACGAAATTTGGTATTTAAATTCTTTTTTACTCTATATGTTTTATAGCAATAAGTAAAAAATATTGTTTTTCTTCAAATTTGTCAGTCTTTTTTTTGTTTATAGCACAAAAAATAAAAACCGCACAGGTGGTCAAATACAGCCAAAAGGAAGCTCCGTTTGTGGGGGGAAAAGAGCATAAATTTCATTTGGGTGCAGGGCTGCATGACCGCGCAGTTGTCAGTTAAAGTAACGCAGCGCCATATCGCAAAAAATGTCCTGGGTAGGAAGGGGGGGGGGTAAATCCTCTGGAGGGCAAGTGGTTAACTTGATTTAATTTTTTTTTGTTTTTGGCACTGATATAATACAGTAGAATGATATTTTGTCATCATAATACATGCAACACAATACAATCATTTATCCTTTCATTAAAAAGTTAAATGCTACCACCTTGTGGCTGGAAAAGCATTACCACAGTTATACTGTACATTTACAATGAGAGGATGAGGATTATATTAATAATAGAAAAAGGTGTATATTTGAGATACAAATGCAGCATCATACCTTATCATGATATACTCATTAAAATCATATATGAAGGCTTTTAAGCCTCATATATATTTATGCCCAGTAGAAGGTGGTGGAGACTTAACTGTAGACATGTTGGCATATATAACAGGTCAGTGAACTGGATAACAGATGTAAATCAATATATTTAGGCAATGAAAATTACAATAATTGCCACTCTATACAGACACAGCTGTAATCTCTACATACTATTAGCCATAATTGTATAGAACAGAATGAGGAAGAAGATTACATCTGTTAGTAAAGCCCATTTGGGAGTGATAATTTTAGTTATGTAAGACATGCTGTGGAGTCACAGTCCCACTTTTATATTCACATCCAAGCTAATGTATAAAAATGTAAGGAGGAAAGAATGGTTTACATTCCGTCTTTGGAAAAGCTTTAAGTTAAACAATTCCAGGTGTGGATATTTTATACATTTACATTGGTCCAGCATATACCATATCTGTCTGATGCCCATGAAAGGTGGGAATCACTGAAGCAGACACCACTGCTCAAATGACCTCCACGCACTTTTGGGTCCACTGCTAAGAGGCTGACTTGCTGCAATGCAAACACAGGAGGTCAGCTGCTTGGCATTGCAGCCATTCAGAGAACGCTTTGCATTTTCTGAATAAATGCAAAGTGTTCTCTGATTGGTCGAGGTGGAGAGGCGGCGCAGTGACTTCTGCTGAAGAGGAGTCTGTATGACGCTGGATATCGCTTTGACAGGAAGTACATCAGTGGTGATAGGCTGAATCCTAAACTGCAAATTGTTAACAGACAAGAGGCATTAAAGGAGAAACACTTGCAGCAAAGTGCTTAGAAGGGTAGGCTGGCTTTAAACATACAATATACTTTCTTGATAAATATAAAATTCTTATATTGCCAATTTTGATTCTGCTTCGACTTTCTCTATTTTTTCACCTGGTGATCTGGCCAGTAACACACCTCCTGTATTAGTGTGAATCAGGGGCGGATTGACAACTCATGGAGCCCCCGGGCAATAGGGGATCATGGGGCCCCTGTGTCCTTGCCCAAACTCAAAAAAGCCTATGAAAAAGGTACCAGGGGAATCTCATGGGGCCCCCTACTGACCCCGGGCCCTTGGGCAGTGCCCAAGTTTCCAAATGGTCAGTCCACCCCTGGTGAGAATACACTCTGGATGAAGTAGCACAGAGGGCACATTTGGACAGCAGCATTGTCAGTCAGGGAAGTGTTAGATATATTAGAAGATTTAACTACGCTAACAAATGTCATTTATTACAGGTACTTATTAGTGGTGCACCAAAATGAAAATTCAAAATGCACTTGGCTGAAAACCAAAATGCGCAGTTTTTATAAATAAATATATATTTTTTGCAAAAAAATACACTGATTAAAAAAAACAAAAAAAACAATATATACCCCAATTTTTTTTGTAAAATATGAAAGAGGATGTTACAGCAAGTAAATACCCAACATGTCACGCTTTAAAATTGCGCACGCTCGTGGAATGGCGTGAAACTGCGGTACTTAAAAATCTCCATGGGTGATGCTTTCAAAATGTCCACAGGTTAGCAGAAAGTAAAGTTAAAGAGGAGGTCTAGTGTTAGAATTATTGCTCTTGCTCTGACGTTCGTGGCGATAACTCATGTGTGTGGTTTGAACATCGTTTACATATGTGGGCATGGCCTATATATGCGTTCACCACTATGTGTGAGCACGGGGGGGACAGGGGGGCAATTTAATCTTTTTTAAAAAAAAATTTTATGCACTGTCCCGTTAAAAAAATGTAATCACTTTTATTCCTATCACAATGCATGCATGCACTAATAATTAGTGACAGGTCCTCTTTATGGAGAGATATGGGGTCAATAAGACCCCACATCTCTCCTCTACAATTTAAAGCGTTAGATTAAAAAAAAAAAGCATTGATCTAGTGCCTTTAAAAAAAAAATGGCCGCAACAGGAAGTGACATCGCTCCGGTCCTCCGAGGGCATAGAGATGAGTGGCGGCCATATTTCTTTCACTAATTTCTATGTCCAGTGCCGGAATCTATGTTTTCTCAGGTAAGGCTGAGAACTACCAGGTGGCGGCAGCAGCAGGGTTTTTTCGCCACCTGTATTGGTGCTTTTTTTCATTTTGGTCAATGGCCAAAAGGGGTGTTTTTGGCCAAAACATTTCAGCCACTGAAATTTTGGGGCATCCCTAGTACTTGTATAGCTCTGTCAATTTAAACAGCGCTTTTACATACTGTATGTATTTTGTACATTCTCATCAGTTTCTAACCCTCAAGGAGCATAATCTAAGGTCCCTAACTCACATTCATACATACATATACTACAGCCAATTTAGACAACAGCCAATTAACCTACCAGCATGTCTTTGGAGTGTGGGAGGAAACCAGAGTACACAAGAGAAAACCCAAGGAGGCACAGGGAGAATGTTCAAACTCCAGGCAAGTGGTGCCGTTGTTGGGATTTGAACTGACGCCCCTAGTGCTGGCGAGCAGAAGTGCTAACTATTTAGCCACTGTGTTCACACTTCAAAAGCAGTTACAGCAACAGTTTTTTCCCTTTTGGGATAAAGGTTTTACATAAATAAATAAAAATGATCTTTGTAAGCACTCCTGTCAGTAGTAAATGGTTTGTCTCATCCCTGTAACTGATACATTGTTCTCTTGAAAAACAGCAGACGTATTGGCCAGGTCACCAAGTGGAAAAACAGGAAAGAAAGCCTAAACAAGAAAATTAAGGCAACCATCTCATCAAAGAATTGGTAAGCTGCAATATAATAAATGTTTGATTTTGGATTTAATACTGCTTTAAGTGTATATGTCTTTCAACCATATATTTTCTGGAGCATATATAAATAGATGAGACAAAAGAAAGAGGAGTTTAACCGGAAATAGGAAAAGTGAGAGAATGGGGAGACACAGCAGGTGGCATTAATTGAATTGTAAAAACAGTAGCTGTGGGAGAAAGCCCTCTACGGCTGTCACTAGTAGCCCCCCGTGATGTCACGTCACCACCTTTCTGCTGCAGTGACACCAGGTCAGAGGAAGGAACCAGAGAGAGATTCAGGGGAACCCAGGAAGTGTCCCCGATGTGTTGCTTCGTAGGGTTCTCAAGAGAATGAGAACTCCTGTTCAAAGTAATGTTCAGTGGCTTAGACACTAGGAATGGTAAGTATCTTTAAAAGTAACAAAGTTTTTAAGTTTTTTTTTTTTTTTCATTTTTAAGGGTTTATTGAAAGATTTAGAAGCAGGTCGATGTCTAGTGGCATGCAGAAGAAACAAAGAAAGTGACAGGAGAGTAATTCAGCTGACAGAATCAGTTGTGACAAGGAAGAAGGGCATATGAGCAGGGCAAAGATTACAGCAGTCAGTGTACCAAGAGATGAAGGAAATGTAAGGAGGTGCCAGACTGATTGGTTCTAAAGCGGAATGTTAGCCATAACAACTAGATAAAAAATAATGTTCGTTAGCGAGAAACACACATTCCACATTATTAATGATGTTACCAAATTAATGTGTGCTGTAAATTGCCTCCAGCATTATTCCCGTTTCTTCTTGCTAAAGGCTGCCATTTTGCTGAAGCCCAAAGCCCCTAAGCAGCAGTAAATATTTAAGCTATCTGCAGATCGACATCTGGTGGTTCTTATTTTCAGTACAGTGCCAAAAAATGGGGAGCAACTGAGCATGTGCAGAGCAGGGTGAGGCAGTGTATTACTGGATTTTAAACAGTATAGACACATGTTTTTTACATTTTACATAGATATACTTGCAAAAGGGGCCATCCTGAAGTGATCCAGCAGGACTTAATTTTCTGACTAATGTTCCACTTTAAGTTGCATTCCATGGACTATAGAGATCCAGTGTGCATAAACTAGACATTTGGACATTATTTATTTATTTCAGGTACTTGTATAGCACTGTCAATTTACGCAGCGCTTTACATATATGTATTGTACATTCACATCAGTCCCTAACCCTCAAGGGGTGTACAATCTAAGGTCCCTAACTCACATTCATACATACACATACTAGGACCAATTTAGACAGGATCCAATTCACCTATCAGCATGTCTTTGGAGTATGGGAGGAAACCGGAGTACCCGGAGGAAACCCACGCAGGCACAGGGAGAACATGCAAACTCCAGGTAGGCGGTGCCATGGTTGGGATTTGAACCAACGACCCAAGTACTGCCAGGCGGAAGTGCTAACCATTTAGCCACTGTGCTGCCCTGACATTAAAGAAAATTATTTTGAAATTATATTGTTTATTTGAAAATTAAAGAAGGGAGATATATGCTGAGCATTCATAACTAATATTCTAGTTATTCTCATTTATTTATTTTTTGCTTTTCTCTGTCAGCTGATTTTGCCATGATCTGGATGGCCTATGACAAATGCAAAAGGGTGTACAGCAAGTCGACAGTTCCAGTTTTTGGTGAGCCTGCACTGACACATTCAATGAGATCCTCCACTAGGTGGTACTGTTGACCTTCCAAGCTATGTATCATTCATATAATTTGTGTTCTTTGTAAATTACATTACATGCATATAAAAAGATGTCTTATATTTCAGAATTGTGTGGAATGTGAACATATGCCACAGAAAAATGATAGTAAGACTACCTGCATATACATGTACACTTGAGAATATAGTATAAGAATACCCTTAATCCTTCAATATTGTAGACAGAAATTCAATTCATGAACAACAATCTATTTTTCTCTGTTGCTTACCAACTGCATAGTTGCAAATATATGAGAAAAAAAAATCCTGTGCCACTATGCTGCTGATGCAATGCACTTCATTTTACAGCTGATTTTTAAATACTTACCTTTAAAAATGTTACTGTAATAAATCAAGATATGAGTCAGATGTAACAGCTGAATGTAACATTCCTAAAAAATAAAACTGATCAGTAAATAAAAATATGGACAATTCTAGGCACAGCTATTTTCAAGGGCAGAGCTATGAAACTTGGGATTGTCCCTTGAAATCAAGGCTAAATAGCAAGTATGCTTATGTAGGATGACACATTTTTCACAAATCTGAATAATATTCTAAGATGCATGATTTACATCAAAGCATTGCAGATTTACATTTGACAATCAATTACTAGGGCACATGTCAGTATTACCAATAATTCTGAGTAAAACAAAACTACATAATCCTTGCAACAAATAAAAAATGGAGCTGCTAGATGTCTGGTGGCTCTCCAGTTGAAACAAAAAGGATCCCCCAACGTAGGTGGCGCTATATGCCAGAATTAGGGATGTAGAGCTAGAGGAGATGCTCACTGCTTTTCTTTTTCTGTAATGTTCACAAAATTCAATAAGAATGTTAATTATAAAAAAAAAATTAAAATAGAGCTTTAAGTTTGCATGTCTGCAGGAATACGTTTCTAGCATAATATAAATCAACAGCATCATTTTTCAAATTCTATTATTAACCGCTTGCCCTCCAAAGGATTTACCCCCCCCCCCCTCCCCTTCCTGACCAGGCCATTTTTTGCTATACGGAGCTGTGTTACTTTAACTGACAATTGTGCGGTCGTGCAATGCTGCACCCAAATGAAATTTATGTCCTTTTTTCCCAGAAATGGAGATTTCTTTCGAGGGTATTTGATCGCATCTGCAGTTTTTATTTTTTGTGCTATAATATAATAAAAAAATACCAACAATTTTGAAAAAGAAAAAAACAATATTTTGGACTTTTTGTTATAAATCATGTCCAGTAAAAAAAATTTAAAAATCAAATTTTGTCATAAATTTAGGCCAAAATGTATTCTGCTACGTCTTTGCTAAAAAAAAATCCCAATATGTGTAAATTAATTGGTTTACATGAACGTAATAGTGTCTACAAATGGCAGTATATATACTGGAATTTTTTTTTTTAATACTAGTAACGATGGCAATCAGTGACTTATAGCGGGATTGCGGGGCTGCGGGACTGCATTCTGACACTGGGGGGGAACTGACTAAATGCCACTGACATCCCCCGTGACACTAATACAGTGATCAGTGCTTATAAAAAGCACTGACACTGTACTAATGACACTGGGCAGGAAGGGGTTAATATCTGGGGTGATCAAAGGGTTAACTGTGTGCTGTTTTACTATTTTGTCTGTGTGTGCTTTACTACATAAGAAAGCTGCTTTGTATTGCTGTGCTATAGATGGATGATCACAGAGCCTTGTTCTAAACAGGGAGGGAAGGAGTCTGGACTCAGCACTGAAAAAGCCTTGATGCCAGGATACATCGTGGGACACAGATGTCACACAACGTCTGAAAATCAGGACTGTCCCAGCAAATCCGGGACTGTTGGTAACTATACACTCCTGCCTTGTAATACTAGGATCTTCATTCAAATCTTTGTCTGCATTGAGTTTGCATGTTGTCCCTGTATGGGTTTCCTTTAGGTAGATCAGTTTCCTCCCACACTCCAAAAGCATGCTGGCAGGTTATTGGCTAAAATTGACTATAGTATGTGTGAGTCTTTATATTTGCATGTGAGATTGTATGCTCCTTGAGGTCATGGACTTATGTAAATGTACAAAATGTAAAGTGCTGTGGAAATTGTTCTCTTCTTGGTTGAATGATCTTAATAAATACAAAACAGTAGAGCGTAACAAAAAACAATATCATATATATTATATATTTCATATATATATATCATTCACATTTCATTTCTCAATTTTTTCATGCAGTTTATGCCTTTATGCCTGTGTCTACAATTCATTCTTCTCTCAATATCTCCCTTTGTTGCCATCCATTCTAATGCACTGAAAGCTGAGAGAGTAAGTAATGACAAGTGATGAGCCTGAATGAAAGAGCACAACCCTGGCATCCCTATAGTTAAGCATATTCCTCCCTGCTAGCTACAATTTAGCTGGTTTGTGCTGATCAGTTGCACAACCAGTTCCAGAATCAGGTCTAATAGAAAGTAATCAAGCAATTGATAGGCAGACTGAATAGCTGAAGTCATTCAAAGGCCAACTCCCTCCCTACAACATGCATATCTAAGGGGTTGTTCAGGGATGTGTTCTTTCACTTTTGCAATCAACAGAAAGGTTGATTGCTGGTTTATGCAGATCATTTGCACAATCTAACTGGTTTGTGCTGATTAATTGCACAACCTGTTCCAGAAGCAGGTCTAATAGAAGGTAATCAGGCAATTGATAGACTGATTAAAAGTCATTCAAAGGCCAACTCCCTCCCTAGAACATGCACGTCTAACGGGTTGTCCAGTGATGTGTTCTTTCACTTTTGCAATCAACAGAAAGGGGATGTATAACCCCCTTTGCTGGCTGTTATTAAAAGCATAAAAGACTAATCTAGCACCCTTTTCGCATGTGGGTGAAGGAGCAGACTCACCTGCAGCAGGGAGAAGGCTAGAATTTTCATCAGGGTGGATCCCTGGCCACAATGGAGAGTTTCACACAAGGAAGGGTGCCAGTCATCTTAGTATTTTATATTTTTATTGCTCCAGCTCACAGGGAGAGAGGGTTACGTCTCCAGCAGCAACCAAGCTTCCAGACTCCATATTGCAAAGTAGTGCCGGGAATCTCTGAGAGCAGACATACCAGCCTCCTTCAAGCAGAAACTCATCAAGCTAAAGGGAGGCCAGGACTCTTAGGGCGGCAACCGATCTCCCACCAGCAGATATCTGGAGGTTCTTCTATCACAGGAGCACAACCCCTTAGTACATTCTGTGCTAGGCTCTATAGGACTTGGTACTACACAGCACAACACTCTGCACACATCCTACCCAGGCCGCTACCTGGGGCAGAGAGATTACACCAGGCAACTCCCTGAGCTTTTATAACCTCTCCCAGCATGCACCACTGCAGAAAGACTACTAGTGGGAGCCAGAAGGGACATAAAGGCTCAATAGCAAAATATATGATGTTGTCCTATAGCTACAGCTAATGGTGACAGTAGGGTACTGTAGCATATTCAAAACATAGTAAAAAAGTCAAATGAGAAGCTAACAATTGTCCCAGGCAAACTGTTACCACAGGAAATATACATTTAGACACCCATTAGGATACAGGGTGGCTGCACTAAAACAGCAGCTACAGCTACAAGGATGAACTGAAGATATGCACATGATTTCCAAGTAAGAATACTAACCCAGGGTTTTAAGTCAATGATTAATGCTCTTTATTAAAGTGGTTGTAAACCCTTAAATATACCCACTGAAGCGACTGGCTTCAGGTGATACACAGAGAGTAAAAACATTATCCTGCATAATCTGTACCTGTTTATCTGCAGCACTCCCTTCTCTACAGCTGTTCACAATACATTTCTTAGTGGGTGGGATCTGACATCACACACTGCACAGCACAGAGCTGGGTGTAATTGGAGACCTGAGTGGGGGGAATTGATACCCCCCTTCACAGTCTCCTGGGGAAACATGCACAGCTGAGACTGTCAACCACATGCTGTGTGCTGGGGATTGGGGAGCATCTCCCAGGATTCCTTGGCATATACTGTCAGAACTGACTCATGCAAATAATTGAAGGAAGTGAGAGCAGACAAATCACACTAGGTGCTTTAAATTGAGGTACACACTATAGAAGCATATGCTTTATTAATTTTTCACTTCAGACGTTTACAACCACTTTAATGCATAATGCAATGAATGCGACTGTAGTATTCATTTACCTAAGACAAAAGGTGAATAACCCCTAGAGAGTTCTAGGATACACTGGGGAGTATAAGACAGCAGTTTGCAAATACTATCATCACTTGACAGCTGACAGTTTAGTTATTCAGTGCAATTATTAGTAATATTAGTAGTATCTGTGTTGCTATGCACAGACCTGGTACATATAACTACATATATTTGTTTAAAGTCAATGACATTATTATTATTATTATTATTATACAGGATTTATATAGCGCCATAGGATGTATTAAATATTAGCATGCCAGCCTGGCAACCAGATAAGAAGTGGCAGCCTCTATGTTTCTCTCAAGACAAGTTTACTTTTGATTGCCAATTGTGGCCAGAGCCTACTATTATGATCTTTGTCATAAGCTCACATATACCTTGAAGAACCACTAATCAAGCTGCTCCATGACCAGAGAACCACTGTATAAACCTTAAACTTTGTGCAATATATTAAATCTACTCTGTATATTATTCCTAATAGTATTTCCTGTTAGTTTATTTTGCAAACCTAAACTATAGAGCAGCGAAAAAGGGGAGCCTGCTGATTCTTGCCATTTTGGTGGTCCAGCTAGGTCAGGGCCTACAGGGCTGTGGCACAGATCTATTCATTCAATACAACAATATCAAATGAATATTCTATTCTTTGTTCTATTCTATTATATTCTATTAAGTTACCATCCTAAAGTTAAGCTTAAAACAACCCACATGGAAGAAAAATATATTTGAAATATATTTTAAAAATATTCTTCCCAAATATATTGCCATATATATTAAATGCTACAATTTTGGCCATATTCAATATATTTCAAAATATATTTCGATATATATATATATATATATATATATATATATATCCTGCATGTTGAAATGCATAATGCATTTTTATATATTACAAAATATATGAAAAAATATTTTTTAAATATATTCTTCAGTTTTTTTAACGTATAAAAAAAGTAATTTTTACATATATTTGTAAATGTATTCCAAAAATGTAGATTTGTATTTTTGAAGACATACAGTATATTTTTCATACATTTTGTAATAAAAATGCATTTCAACATGCAGTATGTATATATATTTATTGAAAAATATTTGAAATATATTTTGAAATATATTGAATATGGCCAAAATTGTATCATTTCAAATATATGGCAATATATTTGGGAAGAATATTTTTAAAATATATTTCAAATATATTTTTCTTCCATATGGGTATTTAAGCTGACCAAAATGGTATCAGCAAGACTGACAAGTTCCAACACATCTATCCATCCCAGAATCCACCTGGTACAACTGCTTTGGTAACTTACAATTAGAGATGAAAAAAATCCCTGTTTAAAATTGTTACAAATAGCTACAAGTGCTTATTATCAACTCCTGCGTAATTGCTACATGTCCCAATCTGGTCACATCTGGCCACTGAATCAGTAAAGATTTGGACCATGTATAGTCACTGTAAAGTAGAAATATGGGGCCTGACATTTCAGTATGCAAATCAGCAGTGTTGGAGGAAAAAAAGTCCTCGTCTGCTGGACACACTTGTTCTTGATCAGTGAATTGAGTATTGAAGCATAAGGGTCAGCACAGTAATCATGACCATCAGAAAAATACATTTTCAGGAGAGGTCAATAATGTTTCTGAAACAATTTATCTGAAATTGGTATGATCTGAAAGTTGATTGCCCCTCTGGACTTCTACACCATAGGAAACAATTAAATCAGGACCAGGAAATATGTAGTCATTGTGCCAAAAGGTTGGCAACCAGCACATTGCTTTCATTCAAACCTCCTGTTTTCCCACTCTGGAATTAAAATGGAGAATCCACTAGGGATCTGGGACATACTAATGACATATTAATGTTGAGACTGTTTTTTACGGGCCCTCTGGTGGATTCTTCTAAGTATCATCCTGCCATTATGGTGTCGCCAACTCCCTAATGGCATATTCATGGGACTACAGAGACGCTAGAGAGGGGAAACAGGTGATTTAGCATAGACAACACCCTGGTTGTCATTGGGAGAAGAGGTAGGGGCTTAGACAGCAACCCTTACTGTATCCATAACTAAGGAAAAAATTAGTTGAATGGAGTTCCAATTTAAGAGGTATCATATGGCATGACAAACTCAGGAGCTGAATCTTATCAGTCGTCAGTCATCACCTAACAGTAACAAAATAATCCTTATCTCATACTTTCGTTTCAAGGAGTGCCGCAACACATGCAATATAGAAGTTAAGGCATCTGAGAGGATATAAGACCCAGAAGCATATGGTAAAATTGTGGAATCTCAAGAGCCATATGTGCAGACATACAAACCGCCGTGATGTTACACACTGCAGATAATATCCATGATAAATTATTCACTTAACCAAAATCTGTATATCAAACCTCAACAGCTGCTAAAAACTGGCTTTCTGCCCAGCACATTAAGGAAGTTTGCTTCCCCAAAGCTCTATTGTTCTTCTGGGGATTTAATTATGCATGTTACCATGAAAGCTAATGCTGTACATATGCATTCTGCGTTATTATTAACCTCATCAGGCAGAGTAGGGGGGTAAAGTGAAAGCAGCTGTTTTGCAAGTATTGTCTGAAGAATGCAGAAGCGTTTGGCGAAGGACACAACAAGATGACCAGATGGCTCAATATTTTAGTTTGTCTGCTACTTTACCAAAACATTTTGGGAATTGGGACAGGCCCTGTGATCAGGAGAATTTGATTGCATGTTCTAGAAGAGATGTTGACATCTCATTAAATCTCTGCAAACTAGAAAAGAAGAGAACTAAATACTGCAGACTTTAAAGCACTGGTAAAATGTTCAGGCATTAATGGGACAAGATTGTTATTATTATTATTACACAGGATTTATATAGCAACAGTTTGCTCAGAGCCTTACAATATAACTGTAGACAATACAGCAACGATACAGTTCAATACAAGAGGGATAGGAGGGTCCTGCTCCTTGGAGCTTACAATCTAAGAGTGTTGCTGACATATATAAAATAATCGATGGTATATAGGGAAAGAGAGAATCTGATATTTTTTTCCAAACTAGCAGATTGTTTTTGCGTGTATGGCAGGCTTGCTGAATATTTTGTCCTGGCTGCAGGTTTAACCTAGATATAGGCCTCCTCCTGATCAGCAGCCCTCAGAACAGATCCTAACAAAATTTGTACCAATGCTTTAAAATCTCTGTGAATAATGCTAATGAATATCTGTGACAGAACACTGATTATTTCTCACTTAAAAACCACCCCAATATATGGGATTGCTGCTACTGATGCTCAACTCAACAACATCACTCAGTATTAAAGTACTAAAGTAGCTAGAGCAGATGAAAACTGAACATCAAACAGATAAAAAAAATGTAATTCAGATATGTGTTCCAAAGTTATAGTTTGGATTGACCATTCCCATTCGGAAGAAAAATAGATTTGAAATATATTTTAAAAATATTCTTCCCAACTATATTGCCATATATTTGAAATGATACAATTTTGCCCATATTCAATATATATATATATATATATATATACATACACAGTTGCAAGAAAAAGTATGTGAACCCCTTGGGATTACGTGGAGTTTTGCATGAATTGGGCATAAAATGTGCTCTGAACGTCATCTAGGTCACAACAATAGAAGAACACAGTCTGCTGAACATAATACTACACAAACATTAGATGATTAGATGTTGCCATGGTTTAATTGCACATAACATGTAAATATTCACAGTGCAGGGAGGAAAAAGTATGTGAACCTTTGGACTTAACAACTGGTTGACCCTCCTTTGGCAGCAATAACCTCAACCAAATGTTTCCTGTAGTTGCAGATCAGACCTGCACAATGATCTGGAGTATTTTTGGACCACTCCTCTTCACAAAACTGTTTCAGTGTAGCAATATTCTTGGGATGTCTGGTGTGAATCGCTCTCTTAAGGTCATGCCACAGCATTCAATCGAGTTGAGGTCAGGACTCTGACTGGGCCACTCCAGAAGGCGTATTCTGTGCTCTTGCAGCCATTGTTTTGTTGAATTACTTGTATGCTTTGGGTCATTGTCCTGTTGCATCACCCATCCTCTGCGGCGCTTCAGTTGGCGGACAGATGGTCGTACATTTTCCTGCAAAATGTCTTGATAACCTCTGGAATTCATTTTCCCATCAATGACAACAATCCGTCCAGGCCCTGAGGCAGAAAAGCAGCCCCAAACCATGATGCTCCCTCCACCATGTTTTACAGTGGGGATGAGGTTTTGATGTTGGTGTGCTGTGCCTTTTTTTCTCCACACATAGTGTTGTGTGTTCTTCCCAAACAACTCAAACTTGGTTTCATCTGTCCACAGTATATTTTGCCAGTAGTGCTGTGGAACATCCAGGTGCTCTTTTGCAAACTTCAAACGTGCTGCAATATTCTTTTGGACAGCAATGGCTTCCTCCATGGTGTCCTCCCATGTACTCCATTCTTGTTTAATGTTTTCCTTATTGTAGATGTGTCAACAAAAATGTTAGCATGTGCCAGAGATTTCTGTAGGTCTTTAGCTGACACTCTGGGATTCTTCTTTACCTCATGCAGCATTCTGCGCTGTGCTCTTGCAGTCATTTTTACAGGACAACCACGCCTAGGGAGAGTAGCAACAGTGCTAAACTTTCTCCATTTGTAGACAGTCTGTCTTACCGTGGACACATGAACATCAAGGCTTTTGGAGATACTTTTGTAACCCTTTCCAGCTTCATGCAAGTCAACAATTCTTGATCGTAGGTCTTCTGAGAGCTCTTTTCTGCGAGGCATGGTTCACATCAGACAGTGCTTCTTGAAACCAGTAAACCCAAAACAGGTGTGTGTTTTTTAAGGGCAGGATGGCTGTCAGCAACACATCCAATATCATCACACTGATTGGAGTCAAGGTTGGCTCACTCCTGGCTCCAATTAGCTCTGGGAGAAGTCATTAAGCTAGGGCCTCACATACTTTTTCCTCCCTGCACTGTGAATGTTTACATGTTATGTGCAATTAAACCATGGCACTATCTAATGTTTGTGTAGTATTATGTTCAGCAGACTATGTTCTTCTGTTGTTGTGACTTAGATGACGTTCAGAGCACATTTTATGCCTAATTCATGCAAAACTCCACATAATCCCAAGGGGTTCACATACTTTTTCTTGCAACTGTATATATATATTGCATGTTGAAATGAATTTTTATTACAAAGTATATGAAAAGTATTTTTAAAAATACATTTCAAATATACTGTATGTCTTTTAAAATACAAATATTTACACATATATGTAAAAGTATATGTAAAAAAAAAAATCAGAAGAATATTTTTTAAAAATATATATTTTTTAAATAAATTCAAGATTTTTTTTAACATATAAAAAAGTAATTTTAACATATATTTTTTAATGCACTCCAAAAATATAGATTTGTATTTTTAAAGACATACAGTATATTTGAAATGTATTTTTAAAAATATTTTTAATATATTTTGTAATAAAAATGCATTTCAACATGCAGTATATATATATATATTTATTGAAATATATTTTGAAATTTATTGAATATGGCCATTAATGTAGTATTTCCAATATATGGCAATATATTTGTGATGAATACTTTTATATTATATTTCAAATATAATTTTCTTCCATGTAGGTTGTTTCTGTGAAAGTAAAAGCAATAGGATCGCTTTAATGTAAACATTCTCTGCAGTGCATGCATAACTCCCAACTGTCCTTCCTTTAGAGGCACTATCTCTCTTTAGTAACCAAATCCCTCTGTCTCTCCTTCCTCCTCAGTCATGCCTCTTTTTCGATCTGATGTATAGAACACTATCAATATGGACAAGATTGAGGTGGGGAGCATCATGATAGTGCTAAACTCCCAAATGAGTTGTGTTTATATTTGAGATCTAAGGACCTGATGAAGCGGGCCACCCCACAAAAGGCATCGACCTACATTTAATGATCTCTGAGGACTTCCATGCTATAGTTCCTCTGCCCATTTATGTGGAAGACAAGTTGTAGAGGTGACATCCTATTATAAACTAGATATGTTTTTTAATTGGAAATGTTTTAAACTGATGTAATAAAGACATATAAAATCTTCTAACATTTTTGTTGTATGTACATTTAACCACTGGAGGGATGTTTAAAGTCCCATTATATGTACGGTACTCTTTTCTGCTAACCTCCCAAACTAGTCTACAGACATGGGGTACAAAAAGTGTTATAGGAATTTCAATGTCAGCACATATCACAAAGAAGATTTATCAAACTAGTACATATAAAAATATTATGTGTAGTATCAATAAAATTATTTTTTAATATGTAAAAAGAATTAAAAGAAAAACTTTATACCTAGTATCTTAAATAAATAAAACATAGATATTGCAAACAATTCATCCAATAAAATCAGATAGCCATCATCAAGTAAATCATATTCTTAGCTTATTTGTTATGTTATTTCACTCTTGATAAGCAATATCCATCAGTCTACAGGTTTAAGGGAGACATGGAGGACATACATTATTTGCTGAAATTTTCTTGTGAATAGGCATCAGAGTAAAAATATTTAAAATATTGGACTTAGTTATGACTCAGTATACTGTATATTGCTACCTTAAAAATCCTGGAGTGCTACGTGATATTGTATGTGGCTTATATAATAAGTAGGGATATTGGTACCAAGGTGACAGGTAATATTACACCCATACAACTTACTGACGAAAATGTAAAATAAAATTGCACACACTGCTCAGTATAATAAAGGTATCGTTTGCAAAAAATTACACAACTGTATTTGTCTGTCACTAACAGAACAGAGGTGTTTTGAAAAGCAAGGAAAATAGGACCATTGCCATGGTAATAAATCAGGGAGATTTATCAAGATTAATTCACAGCGGATCTGGGTATAAACCTTTAGTGGGATAAAAGGATTAGATGGTAATTTCTGTTGTACACAGGAGAGGATTATTATGCAGCTGTATCATAAAGACAGGTGTAGATAATAAGTTTATGTTTTGGAATGAAATTATCGTTTCACCAGATCTGTGTTTGTAATGCCCTTTACCCTTTTCCTAACCCATATTTTATTCTCTGTGATCCTCTGCAGCATCAATTATTATTATTGTTTGATAATTTATATTGCTGTACTAGATGATATGTCTCTTCTATAATTCCGCATGGCCTTTCCTACTCTCTTTGTCACATGAAAGTACAAGTTCACATTCATAACATTGTTCTACCTATAATGTGTTTGATGTACCTTTATTGTCCAATTATTGTAAATGGACCTAAAGGGTACATAGTCCATGTCCACTAACTGAAATCTCCCAGCTGTCAGCAGGTCCCTGGAATATGTCTTCACTTGATGCTGTCTGCTGGGAGGGTATTTAGCTCCTCCTCAGAAATCTCACAGTGCCTCAGTGTTCTACCTGTGTGCCTGTTTTCACTGATTGACTGCTCTTGAATTCTGCTTCTTCAGGTGTTCATCCATATTATTCAACCAGTTTGGTGGGGGCCAAACATCATATATAGGGAGGTTTTCTCCCACTTCTACAGTATATGAGAGCTGTCAGTGATTGTGAAGGAAATAACAGGTGCTTGTAGTGTCTGCAGTGCAGTGTCAGCAATTGGCAGTTTTTTTTATGTCAGCAGGCATTATGATTGACATTAATCTGCATTGCTGAATGATATTATTGATATTATTATTTTAATGGATGTACATTGTGAGGTTTTTTTTGCTCTTTTTAAAGGATTTGGTTTTACTATGTTTCACTAGGGTTACTATGTACTCCTTACTCATTCATAACTGGGGCGGTATCTGGGCACCCCATTATTTTTAATGGCGGCTTCTACCACTGGGCCAGGGTTGTGGGGAAGAGGTCCTTGTCCTCATGAACTTGGAAACAAGGTGCTAATGTTGAGGGCAAAGGCATCCCCAGGCCTGTTATTAAATGGAATACTGCATTTGTAATATTTACTACTTTAAGCATTATTTTAAAAACATGTTCACCAGGGCAGTACTCAGCCCCTCATGTCATTTGTTTGACAATCCCTTGCTTATTAGCCTAGAAAATGGCCATGACTGATGTTAAACATTCAGCTACCAATGGTTTCATTGGGGTTCATATTCAGCACCCAAACTTTAATAATGTTTACTGAACCTGCAGTGAACTGAACTCGTAAGGCTTCTCGCTAATCTTGATTAATCAGATAGAGGGGCTACCAGGTACTGACATTGCTGAGGCACTATGCAACTGAATGAAAGAAAGAGACTGTTGCATACACCAGATTTTTTGCATACAGGGGGAAATAGCAGTATGAACAGGTAATTACTAAAAAAGAGCAAAAGACGAAGACATATAGGATAAGGATAGGGATGTTTTCTTGTCATTCCAAAAACATGTTATGTATAAAAGAAATTAAATATGGTACACAAAGTATAACGAAAAAAGCGTGAAGATAAATAATAATAATAATAATATTACACTGACACCACTTTGTGCTTTGTAAGCAAAAACTACACATAAAAAGCAGCAGGATGCACAACAATTTTGCAATATTATCAATCATAAAGTGCAGCATTATCGATCTCAAAAGCAGTGGCACCCAGAAAAGTAATAATACTAATAACAGCAATAATTCAAAGTGATACAGAATTTGTCACTCTCACAGCATCAGCAAAAAAGCTGTTCTTCGGCCTGGTGGTTCTAGCCCTAATGCTGCATAACCTCTGATGTGAAGAGAAGGGAACATACAGTCCAAAATGAAGGATGGGAAGAGTTCCTTCATTATATTGAGGTTCATCATTCTACACCTGCCATTGTAAATATTATAGATGGTGGGCATATCGTTGCCAGTAATTCTCTGGGTAGTCTTTACCACCCGCTGCACCACCTGTTTGTGTGTAGCAGACTAAGGAGGTTCTCCTCCACAAACCTATAAAATGAGATGAGGGCTGAAGTAACAAGGCCAGCACACTTCAATCTCCTCAAAATGTTAAGACATTGATAGCCCTTCTTCACTTTGCTGGCTGTATCTATGCTCCAGGTGGAGTTATCTGCATATAACCCTATAGGAATGTATACAAAGACTTATTTGTATTTTGGGTGCAGATACATTTTAATTATTTTTTAATACATTTTGCTCTATGTATACAATTTGTTTTACAAATAAACATTTAGTGCACGCCAAAAGATTTCCAGATCCCCATCTGTTATCTACAGAATCAGCTCAGCAGTAACAGCCTATACCCTGTCTGGCTTTGCCTGAAGAAAGTTTCATGCTGGGCCATCTCATGAGGCATGAGTCATTCAGTTCCATGTGTAAATTGCAGCCTGAGCTACTGTGCTCTGTAAACAAAAGTATTTTTACAACAGAATGCTAAGCAGCCTCTGGAACACATGTTAAAAACAGCCTAGAGCTCCCACTGTTGGCTAAAAAATGCAAAATAATAAAACCCAAATGGACCTTCTTAATAAATTACTGTAATAATGCCAGGCTGCATATACAGTAATACATATTACAAAATTTTGTATTTTTTTTTGTTTGTTTCTGTAGCACATGAGCTCTACTGTGATCTGACAGGCCCCCCTGAACACTGCACTAAGTAACATCACTTTTGCTCCCAAAGCTGTTCATAAGAGCAGTTGTTTTTTTTGGGGGGGGGGGGGGGTTGTTTGAAGTGCTGGGCAGCTGTGACTGTTATAATGCTGCAAGCAAAGAGTTTTTAACATTACAAATAAAAAAGTAAAAATGAGCCATGATTATTACTGTATATACAAACTGACTGATTGAGGGTTCAAGTGGACTTCGATATGCAATAAGTCATAATTCCATAGCTTTGAAAAATATATTTTTATAATTTTTTTTCCACACTCTACTGGTTCTGATCATACATCTGATTTGGAAAAGTAAGGCGCTATGTTCTGAATACAAGATGGCATTTTGGCATTTAAAACATCTTTTGATTGCTCCTCTATAGTATTCTCACCCGTCTCTAATTTGTAGACAGGCCATGCTCTTTTTTTTCACTGTTTTTTTTTTTTTTTTTGCAGGACTCCCATTCATCAAATTAGGACACATTCAGCATTGGTGTTAATTAGCTGCTTGCATTCTTCATGCGCAGCAGCTTGTGATACAGGGAGTGTCATTAGGAAGACTTCAGGAGGATTTATCTGCAGCATGCATAATAATCGCTTTCAACATTGCATCTGTGACTTTTCCCTATCTTGTTTTCCTGCAAAACATCTGCCAGGTCTGAGGTGACATACAATAAATATTTGGCAGCCAATCTGTGCCAGATGTCTGAGACCTGATTAAGTAGAATCAGGCATTCCATGTGATTTTAAAAAGCAGTCATACATGTTTACTTGCTTTTAAAATGATGTACCAGTAGGATTTCATCATTATGCATACCATACTACTAAGCCCACAATTATTATTTCAGTTATGCATTGCTTCTGATATTTATTCTGAAAATACAGCTTTATACAGCTGCAAGGCATTTGCAGTTTGCTTGACTACAGCTCTCAAACGAAGTGCCTAATTAATTGGAATGTAAAATGAAGGATATAGTTTATGTCCCTGAATGCAGCAAACTGAAGTAATGTTATCACAAAGGAAGCAAAGTTATTTCACGGTCTATAAAAGTCTTTAAAAGGAAGCCATTGCCTAAATTTTAAGCGTAATTACATGATAGGAAGTAGTAAAAATGTAAATACCTAAGCCTCAAGAACAGATTGATGCAAGAAAACCATATTTACTTATGGTGCACTAAACTGTACTTTATGTGTAGCACCCTCCTAGCAAGCTAGGGGGAGCTCTAGCTTCAATTGTTAGGTAGAAGCAGAGTAGCAGCCTGGGTGAAATAGTCATAAGGTCAAATTTTAGTCAGAGCTAAGAGGCTTTGTAGTTAAAGTCTCTGGAATTTCCCCCTGCTCTAGGAGTTTGGAGAAAGATCTGAAAGTAGTGGGCAGATGTGAGGAGTGGCTGCTCTGCACTCTTAGAGGATCCTGGCCAATCCCCAACAGAAGGCTTGGCAAGGGGCCAGGACAGCCTTTAAGAGTAACTGAGCCTGCTCAGCAGCAGGATAGTTGAAGTGGAGTTTGGGTGGAAAAGAGAGGAAATGAGGCTGCAGAGAAGGAGTTTGGAAGGAGGCCCAGATGGAGAGGGGCTCTCCTCCAGGCAAGAGGACCTTAGAAGGAGGAAAGCTTGGGACTTCACCGGCCCCCTAAGAGAGGACCACCTGTGAGGCAGAGAAGGAGTGGCCCAGCTAGAAGGCCTGGTAGCAGCCACCGACCTACCAGCAACACAGGAGAAAGACTAAGTGAGTAGACCTGCACCCCCTGGGTCAGATAGAGAAAGGAGCACTCTCATGGGAAACCAGATTAGCAACTACCCAGGACTGTCTTTTTTTAAAGTGACAGGCACTGGATCCCCTGCTCAGGGATTCACCCAGAACAGCTGGATTAGGAGTATCTGGGGTCTGGGGTGGTACAACAGGAGATGCTGGCTAGCTTTATAAGAAGAGGATTTTTGAATAAAAACTTGTACATAGTTCAGGAAGATTGTCCTCAGTTACAGTTCCATTGGCCATCCCGTACACCCTTTACCCTATCTAAGTTGCAATCCCCTAATAATATTACAAAAACAAAGTTCAAGGACTAGTCACCGACTCCTATATGCAAGTGTATGTGAAGATGTGTGTTGCCTGGCTGTGCAGGACTATTTGGAGACCCAAATCTCTAGCAACTCCCAAGGGGTAGTGCTACATACGCATTCTGTAGAATTTCTGACTAAAGTTACTGACTGACATTAGATTCATGCAAAGTAGCTGACTAAATTCTTGGGGCCTAATTTATGACTCAAATAATCAACTTTCATTTTAAATTTTCCAATTGAAGTGAATATGTGGCCTGACCTTAGACACTGAAGCAATTACATATTCTTAAAAAGCACTGCAGCCTGTACATGGGCATTCAAATATTTACACATTTAGCTTTAAAGCAAGCACAGACTGACATCCGTAGCTGCATACACTGTGGAGAAAATCATCCATAAGAGAAAGAGTAAAGTCATCCAAGTTGCATCTCAGTATTCTGCTCTCTACCCTGCTTCTTTGCAGCTTGGTTGCGCTTATATTTGAGATAGGAAAGCTAACAGGTTGCCAACTCACTACTGGGATGGGGGAAGGGGGGAGAGAAAAAATGATCTACTGCAAGAAAACAAAATGTGAAAATGTATACCCTGCTCTGCATCTTCCCTGGTGTTGGAGTTTTGTGGCCGGCCATGTTCTTTGATGAACCCATTTTGGGCTGGTGTTTTTGAGCTGCCCTCTGAATGTCTGAATTTACAGTTGTCCACTGACTAGGCCACTCCAAAACCTTAATTTTTGTTTTTTTTAGCCATTCAGAGGTGGACTTGCTGGTGTGTTTTAGATCATTGTCCTGCTCCATAACGTAAGTGTGCTTGAGCTTGAGGTCACAAACTGACATTCTCCTTCAGAATTTTTGTGAGGTCACAAATTGACATTCTCTTCAGGATTTTCTGGTAGAGTGCAGAATTCATGGTTCCATCAATTATGGAAAGTAGTCTAGGTCCTGAAGCTGCAAAGCAGCTCTAGACCATCACACCACCACCACGTTTGACTGTTGGTATGATGCTCTGTTTATGAAATGCTGTGTTAGTTATACACAAGATGTAACAGGATGCACACCTTCCAAAAAGTTAAACTTTTGTCTCATCTGTCCACAGAATATTTGCCTAAAGTCTTGGGGATAATCAAGATGTTTTTTGGCACATGTGAGATGAGCTTTTGTGCTCTTTTTGGTAAGCAGTGGCTTTCACCTTGTAACTCTCCCATGAATGCTATTTTTGCCCAGTTTCTTTCTTATTGTTCAATCATGAACACTGACCTTAACTGAGGCAAGTGGGGCCTGCAGTTCTTTAGATGTTCTGGGTTATTTTAAGATGTTTTTATTTATGAGTCATTGTTGTGCTCTTGGAGTAATTTTTGTAGACTGGCCACTCCTGGGAAGCTTCATCACTGTTCTAGGTTTTATCCATTTGTAGATAATGGCTCTCACCATGGTTTGCTGGAGTCTCAAAGCCTTAGAAATGGCTTTGTAACCCTTTCCAGACCGATATATGTCAATTACTTTGTTTCTCATCTGTTCTTGAATTTCTTTGGATTGCAGCATGATGTGTTGCTTTTTGAGATCTTTTAGTGTGCTTCATTTTGTCAGACATCTTCTATTTAAGTGATTTCTTGATTCAACTGGTCTGGCATTAAATCAGGCCATGGTGTGGCAAGTGAAATTTAACTCAGGTTTCCAGAAAATGTGGTTAATCATTTATGATTTAGTTGGGATGGGGGGCCACGCAGGTTTGGACAGATTTTTCCCTGAGTAAATGAAATCATCACTTAAAAACTGATTTTTGAATTTACTCTGGTTATCTCTGTGTACTATTAACATTTGTGTGATGATTTGAATCATTTAAGTGCAACAAATATATAAAAAAAAGTGTCAGGAAGGGGGCAAATACTTTTTCACAGCACTGTATATTTTCTGTTTTTTAATCATTATGTACACTCATGATACATCTTGTTGGATAGATATATTGTAATCCTGAAAGCTTCTTTGTTATATAAATGTTTTTTGAAAGTGTTTTACCAACACTGAGCTCAGTCAGAAGATAAGATGGCCTTACACCCTATCACTTCTGCTATGACAGTAATAAATAAGTAATTCAATATCATGTATTTACTGAAAATTAAAACTGCACTATTGTAACAGTGCAAGAGTAGAGATTCAGATCATTGCAAATACCTTTTAGTGACTGGATCTTTTTAAATAAATCTTGTTCCTCTCCTTCACATTGCACCAACCGATGCACCATCATGATATGTCTATAACAAGACAACGTTCCTTAACATGATTCATTAAAGCCCAGTTGACCTTTCCATTTAAATAAATAAAATACATTGCTGGTATATGAAATCAAAGTCTTACTGTTCATTTTCTTTAGAAAGCAACCATGGCTAGAGTAGGAAAGCCTGTCCCCCTGCCAGCAGGCTGTGGAAAAGGACCTTTGCTATCTGTGTGGAAGCAATGGTCTCTCCCCCTGCTGAAGCAAATCTATGGTTCTCATGCTGGTGATTGGAGAGCTCTGGCTTTGACTCAGCAGGGGGTTTATCAAACATCTGCAGAGACCATGGCTTCCAAACAGAAAGCAGTGGGCACGTTTCTGCAAACACACTTTTCTTTTCCTGCACCTGAAATGCATTTTGCAGATTTAAACTGAAAGTTCCATCAGGTTTTAATTTACACAAACAGGGTAAGAATTGATTACTAGGCTCCCAGTAAGCTGCAACCAACTGTGCCATGAGGCTCACACAACTAGCCATCTCTAGTTGTAAAGCCTAAATTTGGGTGTATTTCCCCACCCAGGACCCACGGGTGCTGCGTACTACCACCCCATGGACGTAAATGTCTGTATGTGGGCATACACCAGTACTTGCATAAATCCAAGCATGCTTGCAGACAAAAAACTCTGAAGGCAGACAGTCTGGGCAGAATTAGTAACGTTATAGGGTGTTGAACAAAAAAAATGGAAACACTACATGATTTGCAGGTGTAAAACTGATGACATGTTTCACATTGACAGCAGGAGGGATGTAACATTCTTTTGCTTCCTCTGTGTGATGAGACACCTAGCTAAAGGTGGGAAGCCTAACTTTCGTTTCACTGCTAATAATACAGAGTCGTGTCCGAGATTACTGAGCTTCAAAGAGGGCAAATTGTTGGTGCCATTTTAGTTGGTGCCTCTGTGACTAAAGTTGCCAATTTGTTTGCGTATCACAAAGTACAGTATCAAAGATTATGACGGCATAAGATAAGCTTATCGTCTGATAAGCTAAAGACATGGTAAACTGACCAAAAGAAACAAAAAGGACATTGCGCAGGATTGTGACCCAGAATAAGAAAACAACTGCTTCTAAAGTGACTACAGAGCTCAATCTCAGTCCCGTGAATGACAAAAGTGAAGCTTCCCACCTGTTAGCGAGGTGTTTCATCACACAGCAGAAGCAAAAGAATGTTACATCACTTCCACTTTCAATGCAAAACATGCTGTCACTTTCACACCTGCAAATTATGTAGTGTTTCCATTTTTTTGTCTATCCCCTGTATGTTAACTATTAGAGGAATGGAGATCAATTGAGGAATTTGTAGATGAAAAGAGTTAGCATTAAAAAGGAAAGAGTACATCTGTCACCAAACAGTATGGCGTGATAAACTATAGAGTCTTTACAAAGGGTCATGTTTCTTAAAGCTGAAATCAGGGCAACCTGAAAATTCTCATTTGCAGTGGGGCTGCCCCTGCAAGGCTAGGGTTAAATGTTCGTTTAGGTTTAGGGAAGGCAAAAGCAAATAGACTTACTGAATATTCAACTCCCCCAGCAGACAGCACTCCCCTACACTTCGAAGGTGGACTTTACCTTGGAGGCCTCACTCTCAATGCTATGGACTGTGCATTATGCAGACCATACATGGGTCAAATTCCGAAATAATTTTATTTAGAAAATTGGAATTTTTTGTGTTTTGTAATCTGATGGTGCCACCATTGATTTCAAAATTCAACCAAGCAATCCTTCAATTTCACCTCATGTTGCTACAGAAAAGTATTTTCGTGGCCATGAATTTTCTTTTCTTTCCAGGTCACAGCTCAGGCTTATTACTTTTTCATTTATATTTCTCCCATCATGGATTTGAAATTCGTTTGTTTCTTCAAAAAATTTCCAACATGCGCAATCACTCAAATTCGATGGTGACATGAAAATCGGCTGTTTCTGTGGCCCACTAATGGTGCAAAATTCGACTGAAAATTCTAAGAAAAGATTTTCGAAAGAAAAATATTTTGGAATTCGACCAGTGTATGGCCGGCTTTAGTCTTCATGATGCCAGAGGACCTTAGGCAGCAGGAGCATGGGGGAGAACAGGCTGCTAGGACCAGTCTAGAAGTCTCCAGGAGTAGTATGTTAATCTACTTTTTCCAGCCCTCCAGACCTAAACAAGCAGTTAACCCTTACATTGTGGGAGAATTTTCAAGCTTTTTTGAGTTGATGCCTTAATGCTTAAGTGTTAAGGCATACAACATGCACTAGTTCTAAATTACTCTTTAATACGGACAAATAAAGTGTGCAGGAAATGCGCATGAGGTCCAGTAACATTTTTCTCTCTAGTGAGCATAAACCTCTCTGCTCATCCATGAAAGAAACATTGATAAAAAGCAATCTGCCTGCTCTTCAGAACATTACAAAGCAATGTTTTCGTAGTTGGTTAATTTGGATGCAGGACGAACTGGATGCCTTTGCTGTTATTTTGGTATAGTTGGGCGTCACGTGTCCCTGTACCTTTAAGGAGGGATGGGCTCCTCCAGGCACACCTGCCCTTAACCTATCCATTGATACATGTGCTCCTACTATGGAGGATTTAGAAATTTTTGTTAGGTCCACAGTATACAGAGGACCCTTGATGTGGGACTGTGGCTTACGCATGTATTTGCAAATGTGCGCAAAAAATACCCACTGTTTAATGCAAACGGTTAGACAGGGCCAAATTTGGTTGTTTCGCAGGCTGGTTGGTAAGCCTTGCTGGGAAATCCTTTGTTTTTTTGCGATCAGCATGAGGGAGAAGAGGCTGTTGGGACCAGTCTAGCTTGGCGTCACGTGTGACTCTGTACCTTTAAGGTACGATTGGCTCCTCCAGGCACACCTGCCCTTAACCTATCCATTGATACATGTGCTCCTACTATGGAGGGTTTGGAAATTTTTGTTAGGCCCACAGTATACAGAGGACCCTTGACGTGGGACTGTGACTTATGCATGTATTTGCAAATGTGCGCAAACAATACCCTCTGTCTTTTAACGCAAACGGTTAGACAGGGCCAAATTTGGTTGTTTCGCAGGCTGGTTGGTAAGAATTGCTGAGAAATCCTTTGTTTTTTTGCGATCATCATGGGGGAGAAGAGGCTGCTGGGACCAGTCTAGAAGCCTCCAGGAGTGGTAGGTTAATTTACTTTTCCCGGCCCTACAGACCTAAACAAGCAGTTAACCCTTACATTGTGGGAGAATTTTCTCATTTTTTTTTTTAGTTTGGCTTTAATGCATACAGCATGCACTAGTTCTAAATTACTCTTTAATACAGACAAGTAAAGAGTGCAGGAAACGTGCATGGAGTCCAGTAACGGTTTCTCTCTAGTGAGCACAAACCTCTCTGCTCATCCATGAAAGGAACACTGATAAAAAGCAATCTGCCTGCTCTTCAGAACACTGCGATGCAATGCTTTCTCCATTCTGTGACTTATCAGGTTCATCTGCCCAAGTGTAATATTGACCTGCACTTCACCCCTGTAAATCTGGAAGACTGACGGAAAGCAATAGTTAATATCTCCAGAACATGACTGGGACCATTGAACTACAAGTGACCTCCTCCCATTATCCAGTGCCGGCAAATCAAATAGAACCTGTGTAATATTGTTATCCTACTGCAAGGGAAACAGCTGTGGAACATTTGTTAATATTTCAATATTAAAACGTACACTCAGGGGTGCTGACAATGCAATACTAAAAATATCATATCTGGGGGAAGCAGGCTAATGCTTTGTATCTTCCATTTATATTAATTAAAGAAAAAATGTAGGATACAGGATACAAATCCACATTCCATTTGACAGAGGTCATGGTACAGTAAGGTGTAATATTCTGTAGTACATTCATACATTTCCAGTACTTCGATTCAGGAAAATAACAGGTATCATCTTTTCAGTACTTTAATTCTACATCAGGATTCATAAATAATTCAGGCACTACATGCTGCAAGTGTAAGTGTTTGAAGAACCTTTTTTTAAACTTTTGAAGGAAAAGTTCGTATTGTCACAGACCTCTACATGAAGCCCGTCAACTCCTACCATTCTCAAGTGATCCTCATGCACTGTCAGATAAATCTCTGCTAGATTTGTGTGTGCAGAGTCAGGAGGCCTGATGCATCAAACTGAATGGTAGTTCGGATGTAATTATTACTTACCTTTGCAACTTTACAAATCTGTAAAAGAAGAAAACATATGAGATGAGAGTTATGACACTCAAGTGATAGTTCTACTGCATACTACATTCAAGTTTACCTTTCACTTTGAAGTTTAATGGTAGCCTTACACACCTTGATTGCTTCTGATATTCTGAGGAATATTCAATCTATAGTAGACAACCCATTTGAGCAATATGCCCCCCCCCCACAGAGAAGTGGAGTTTGATCAGTATTTAACCACTTGCTCGCCCCACCATAGTAGAAGTACTGCTGCAGGACAGCAAGGCTGTGCAAAATTACGTACATGTACATATACGTGATTTGCATTTCTGGGTAGGGGGCACGCGCTGCCCTTTGTGACTAGGGATGTCAATCACCAGGTCTGCCCTTTGCGGCCATTGGCGGCTAGGGATGTCAATCATCAGAGATTTCCCGCCGTCACCCAGCGATCGTCGGGCAAAGCTGACAGGGGAGAGACCTCTGTGTAAACAACACAGGTCTCTCTCTTGCCATCAAGGACACGCTGCTTTGTATTTCTCTGCACAGCAGAGAAATACAAAGCAGCATGTCTCTAAAGTAAAACACACACAGCACATAATGTAAAACAGCACACAGTTAACCCTTTGATCGCCCCCGATGTTAACCCCTTCCTGCCCAGTGTCATTAGTACAGTGTCAGTGCTTTTTATTAGCACTGATCACTGTATTAATGTCATTGGGATGTCAGTGGCAGTAAATCAGTGCCCAACCAGTATCAGAATGCCCGCCGCAGTCCTGCTATAAGTCGCTGATTGCCGCCATTACTAGTGTAAAAATAAATAAATAAAAATTGCAGTGTATATACCGCCATTTGTAGATGCTATAACTTTCATGTAAACCAATTACTTACACGTATTGAGATTTTATTTTAGTAAAGACATGTAGCAGAATACATTTTGGCCTAAATTGTTGATAAAATTTGATTTACATTTTTTTTTTATTGGATATGTTTTATAGCAAAAGGTCAAAAATATTGTTTTGGTTTCTTTCAAAATTGTTGATCTTTTTTTGTTTATAGCACAAAAAATGCAGAAGTGATCAAATACCACTAAAAGAAAGCTCTATTTGTGGGAAAAAGGACATAAATCTCATTTATGTACAGTGTTGCATGACCGCGCAATTGTTAGTTAAAGTAACGCAGCGCCCTGTAGCAAAAAATGGCCTGGTCCAGAAGGGGATAAATCCTCTGGAGGGCAAGTGGTTAAAGTGGAAATTTAGCCAGAAATTTAAAGGGGTTGTAAACCTCAGACATGAAATATGAACAAAGCATATCCCTCTATAGCATGGGTGCTCAGGCTGTGGCCCTCCAGCTGTCGCTGAAGTCCCATCATGCCTCTGTCTTTGGGAGTCATGGTTGTAACTGTCAGCCTTGCAATGCTTCATGGGACTTGTAGTTCTGCAACAGCTGGAGGGCCACAGAGTGAGCACTCATGCTCTATAGTGTGTACTTGTCTCAATCTAGAGTGCTATCATTTCTGTCTGCTTCCTTGTTCTTCTGCTACCTGCACTTGTCACTTCTGATGAGATTTCCTGACACAAAGAGAAAAATAGTGACAAGAGAGGGCACAGCCTGTGATTGACAGCCTCAATTCTATCTATGTGCTGTGTGAAGCGGGGTGTGTCACTTCCCTTCAATCAGCTCTCAGAACTCTCCTACCTGATGCAATTGTAGCTTCCCCCCTGAGAGCTGAAAGATCCTGTGTAAATATTGTGCTCTGAATGGATGTATGGGACAGACTGTCGTAGATAAACAGGTACAACTTATGTAGGAGTACTTGTTTCATCTCTGTGTATCACCTGAAGCCAGTCACTTCACTGGGTATATGTAAGGGTTTACAACCAATTTAAGTCCTGCTGGATCCCTTCAGTTGTTATGGGTACTGTTCTGCTTTAAAGTGTTACTAAACCCACAACAGTAAAATCAGTCTGTATATGCAGTAAAGCATGCTTGTTATACTCACTGTGGAACCTAAGGCATTAATCCTCTGCATTGTGTAAAAACTCTGTTTGATCCTGACTTCTCTGATCCTCCCCTTCTTCCAGTGTCCCCTTCTTATCTCCCGATAAGATATATATTGTTCTAACTAGCTATCCATGATGAAATAGCTGATATGGCAATGTTCATGGCCAGAATAGCACCAGTTGCACAGCTCCCGATGTACACAGGATGATCTCTTCTGACAAACTGACTTATGAAGGTCGGTGCTCCCTGTGACTATGCATGCAGCCTTGTGCTGCCATCTGTTGGCGTGTGACAAAACTAGTCTCAAAACTTTTTGATACCATCTTGTACTGTATTACCGCATTTCAAACAGTATAGGCACTTATTTGTAATGTTTTACATAGCTACTGTATACCTGCAAGAAGGACAAGTATTCACTGACTAATTCTTTGGATTTGGTTTTATTAAGTTACATTGTGTTACATGTGCTATCTAAGGCTATTTTTATATACATTGTTACTATTGCTTTCAGTATAGTGCACATACTAGGCACACTTGGTTATCTTTGGCCTAACGCTCCCGCATCTACCAAAAACGAAGCATCAGTTTGACATGGACTAACCCTTTTGAGCAAATCATACTGAGAATCATCATTACAATCTGTACTTGTGATAAATTCCTGATTTAAATCTCTTTTTAACTCACTGACAAGTCCACTCATATAGGGAGCTTGGAGAAAAATGCAACCATGCGAAAAACCCAAAGGGTGGCCAAAACCGCTGAGAACAACCGTGCGGCATGTTGCCAAATGTTCACGGAAGCTGGTTGCTTTTGTCGGTTATGGCTGCATGTCAGTACATCTGGACTTAGAGCAAAAGAAAAAACACAAAAGGCCGCACTCTCCTCGTACATTACCATAGTTACAAATTAATTTATTAAAAACGTGACAAATGGATACTCACAAACGAATGTAAAAAACGAACATGAAGCCAAATGGGTCAATGTCACACAACTGGAGTCCTCTGATGATGGTGCCGCCTCAGCTTTTCCTACCGGGCACCATCATCACAGAACTCCAGTTGTGTGACATTGACCCATTTGGCTTCAAGTTCGTTTTTTACATTCGTTTTGGGAGTATCCATTTATCACATTTTTAATTAATTAATTTGTTTAGGCGCACCCTGAAAACCCATCTCTTCAGGGAAGCCTACCCCGCCCTCAGCTAATTGCCGATCTCCTCCACTCCTCCTACCACTCCATCCCCCACAGCTATTCCTCCCGTACCACTATCCCCTCCCTCCTAGAGTGTAAGCTCCAAGGAGCAGGGCCCTCGAACCCCTCGTGTATTGCATTGTATTGTTATTGTACTGTCTCGTGTACTGTCTCCCATTATAATGTACAGCGCTGAGCAAACTATTGGCGCCATATAAATACTGTATAATAATAATAATATGGTAATGCACGAGGAGCGTGCGCCCTTTTGTGTTTTTCTTTTGCTAGCATCAAGACTCCCTCATCTTTAGAGGGCTGCACCTCACCGAGTGACAGTTCCCCTTTTTTATATGTGGAGCATGAAGATTAGAGCGCTGGTGTTTGTTTCATTTACATCTGGACTTATCAATTTTTTGTCTGGTTGTGCTAATGAAAGCAAGCGACAATTTCACATCTCCATATTTTATCCTTCATGAGAAGTGGAAGCTCAAAGGAGAAATTAACCAAAGCTGGCTATTAGTAGACGTTCTTGGTAATGGGCCATTTCGGCAGGTGTTGTGCCTATGTGCATCAGAGCTGTCTTCATTTACATCAAGTCATCTGTTGCCCCACACTCCTAAAGAACATATCTATTCTTTTATCTCTTATCTGTGTGCAATCATAATCACTGAAGTTGATCATTGATCGCAGTCCAGGGAGGGGCTGAGCTGGCCCAGCAAGAGTTGCATGATCATCCTAGGCAATCATACTGGCAGTATTCAGCAGGGTACCATTTCTGGGGTTGGATGAGATGGCAACCACACCATGCCTGCACCAGGGAATTGTGTTGTCAGTTTGTACTTTGTGTCTGTGACAGGAGGAATGCTGCTGGAGAGGATGGGGACTAATGGAAAGGAGATATTATTTTGTGGTTGAGAAATAGGAAAGCAGGAGATACAGTGGCATTGGTGTGATGAACCTTTGTGTCAGGCTGTGCTGTATTAACCACTTGCCAACCACCTACAGTAATTTTACCGCGGGAGGGCTGCTTATACAGGCACCACTACATACTTATATGTTGGCACCTTCTTCTGTGGTCCTGTTGTAATTGGACACAGCATGATTTTGTCAGCAGGTTTCAGCCAATGATTCATGGCTGAGACCTACTGATCAGCTGTGTCCAATCACAGCCCAGGGCCCTGTGTTTACAAACACACAGGGCTCTGTACAGAGGGAATGATCTGTGAGTTCTCTACAAAGCAGGGGGAAGAAACAAACTGATATTTAGTAAAAAGCAGAACATATTACACACATGAACACTTGTTAGACACACACTTAAACCCTTGATTACCCCTTGATTACCCTGAGATGTTATCCCCTTCCCAGCCAGTGCCATTATTACAGTGACAGTGTATAGTATTATCACTGATCACTGCATTAGTGTCACTGGTGGTGTCAGTGTCAGTTAGCCTACCTCCCACCCAGTGTCAGTTTCAGATTGCCCGCTGCACAGTGCATCACAGCCGCACTATAAGTCACTGATCACCACCATTGCTAGTATAAAAAAAAGAAAAGAAAATTCTAGTATGAATATCATAGTGTGTAGACGCTATAACGTTCACACAAACCAATCAATAAACACCTATAGGGATTTTTTTTTACCAAAGACATGTAGCAGAATACATTTTGGCCTACATTATTGAAGAAATTAGATTTTTTTATTTTTTTCATTGGATATTTTGTAAAACAGAAAGTCAAAATTTCTACGTTTTTACATTATTATAAAAAAAACAGTTGTAAACAAATACCATCAAATGAAAGCTCTATTTGTGTGGAAACAATTTTAGAAATTTCATTAGGGTACAGCATTGCACTACCACACAAATACCAGCAGTTAAACTGAGAGTAGAGGGTCTTCCCTCAAGCTTCGGGAATGTCTCTGTGTACAGCCCAGACTGATGGGGCTGCTCCCCCCACTGTATATTCAACTCCCAAACTATCTAATGGCACATCACAGGTTCTATAACTTCTTGGTAGCTAACTGAATATATGTTCAAATACAACTTCAGCGTAACAAATAACTCCTCAAATTCCTGTGTATACCAGTACTGCTGACACTTACAGTGAAGGAAATAAGTATTTGATCCCCTGCTGATTTGTGTTTCTTCCATTTGCGAATGACTGCGCCAACTGTTGTCACCTTCTCACCAAGCTGCTTGGCGATAGATTGGTAGCCCAGTCCAGCCTTGTGTAGGTCTACAATCTTGTCCCTGACATCCTTGGACAGCTCTTTGGTCTTTGCCATGGTGGAGAGTTTAGAATCTGATTGTTTGATTGCTCCTGTGGACAGGTGTCTTTTATACAGGTAACAAAATGAGATTAGCAGCACTCCTTTTAAGAGACTGCTTCTAATCTCAGCTTGTTACCTGTATGAAAGACACCTGGTAGCCAGAAATCCTACTGAATGAAATGGGATCAAATACTTATTTCCCTCATGAACATGCAAATTAGTGCATCATTTGTTAGACATGCATTTCTTTTGAATTTTTTGTTGCTATTCTGTCGCTCATTGTTACAATACACCTACCATTCGATTTTTAGACTGATCATTTCTTTGGGAGTGGGCAAACATTCAAAATCAGCAGGGGGTCAAATACTTATTTCCTTCACTGTACATGCGTTTCCACGCACAAAAGATATGTCATAAAATAGTGCAGCGCATATTTCTCTATAACCTCATATACGAGTTTAAGCATCCAAACCATGTGATTATGCAACAACGGTGAATACATTGAATACAACTTAAAAGTCCATAATGTGTGCTTGCTCTGTTCATTTATCAGAACTCCTGAGGAAGTCACATGATGTGATGTAACACTTAGAGTGCACCAATGATGTCAAGCTGCTAAACAGGAACTTTACGAGCTGCCATCTTGGAAATTCAAGAACACATTGAAAAAACATATTAAAAAAAGGTTTTTTACTGTGGTGTCTCAGCAGGACACTTTTATGTTCAGTAATTTTTTTTAAAAGGGTTTTGACATAACAGGATAATTCAATACAGTTCATAGCAGGTATAACAATACAGCTTATTTTGTCGTAAGATCCTCACCATTTGGCTGAGGATTGTATATACGTATGATGCATAGACATGAGAGGTATGTTATGTTAGGTCTGAACCGTGTTGAGGTGGGTAGGTTATACTGGGGGGGGGGGGTAAAGGATGGGAGTGTGTGGAGTAATGGGGGGTGGGAGAAGGGAGTGGGGGAGGGGGATAGTGCACCAGTCTAGAGATAGAGGTCTAAGTGTTAAGAGATTGGCTTATCAGGATTTTACAGAACAGTTTGGATCTTGTAACCAACGGAACCATTGAAATTTGAATGAGTGATAAGTGGAGTTTTTCAGGGCTGATCTTCTTTCCATATCACATTGGAAGTTAAGGTCTTTTAATAGTGAGTTGAGAGAGGGGGATTTAGTAGTGTTCCATAGTTTAGTAATATTAATTTTGGCAGCTGCTAAAGTGTGAATGATGGTACGAGAGTCTTTTGGGAAGTCCGCTATTCCAATGTGGAGAAGGGCTAGGGCAGGGTTTGGAGCTATGGAAGTTTCCGTAAGTGTTGAGATCAAATGAAAGATCTTATTCCAATAGGATCTGAGTGATTTACACATCCATAATATGTGGAATGTGGAGCCTGGTTCCCCACAATGTCTCTAGCAGGCATGGGAATGGTGTGGGTAGTATAGTGAGAGTTTGGTGGGTGTTAAGTACCATTGGTGTAAAATTTTCATATATGATTCCCAATGTACACTAAGTCTAGACGCTTTGTAGGTAATTTTAAAGTTTTTTTTCCCAATTTTGTGATGTTATTGGCAGTGAGAGAATTTTCTCCCAGTTGGTTAAAGAAGTAGTTTGAAGGGTAAATTGTGTATTTTTTGTGTGCGTGTAAAAGTTTGAAATACCTTTTTTGGGTATTTTGATTTGTTGAAAAAGTTGTATGCGGTAGTGGGGATTTTTGAAAGAAGCAAGATTTTTACTGTTTGCAGAGAGTGAGTTATTCTCAAGTAGGTGAGTTATTCAGTGTTGGGAAGGTTAAATTTCTTTTGGAGAATCGAGAAGTGATCTAGTTTATGGTCTGTGTATAGGTCTTGTATACGTGCTATACCACATTTGTCGCACTGTTGAAGGTTTAGGGAGGGTGTAGTGAGGTGTAACGTATTAAGTGGGGTATTAAGTGGGGTAGGTATCAGTCTGGTTTCCAGAGAGTTAAACAATTGGAGATCATACCAAGCTTGAAGGGAGGCCTTGATACATGGGTGTTTAAATAGGGATTTGGATTGAGGTATTTGTGGAAGGAGGAGTATATTACATGGGACGAGAGGGAAGAGAGGAAGCGTTTCCATGGTGGACCAAGATTTTTCTTTAGTTGGATGCCACAAAAAGTAAAGTTGGTTGAGAAGGGAGGCATTATAGTACGATTTTATATTTGGGAGACCTGCTCGCCCTCTGGATGTAGGACGTTTTAAGAGATTTGTGGTGCGTCTAGGTTTCTTGGAGTTCCAGAGATATTTGGAGAAGGTAGCTTGTAGTTTAGAGAAGAAAGCACTGGGAATGGGGATGGGGAGTGTGCGGAATATGTAGAGGAGTTTGGGTAATATATACATTTTTAGGGTTGCTACTTGTCCCAATTTGGATAGTGTTGCTGTGCGGAGGTTAGTGAGTTCCTTTTGGTATGTTATCAAGTAGAGATTTGTGATTTGTGGAATATAACTGATCTATCGTAGCAGTGAGTTTGATTCCTAGATAAGGGATATTGTGTTGTTCCCAAGAGAAGGGGACTTGTTTGGCAAGTATTGTTTGAGTCCGGATCGGTGTATGGAGGTTTAGGATGGAGGATTTGGTTTTATTAAGTTTATAGTAGGACACTTCCGAATAATATTGGAGATGTGCGCGGATTGTCTGTAGCGATTTGTGTGGGTTAGTTATCATTAGTATAATATCATACGCGAATAGGCTGATTTTATGTTCTGTTTTCAGATGGGTGATTCCTGTAAATGCAGCGTTGTACTGAGGCTAATGGTTCAATTAGTAGAGTAAATATTGTGGGGGATAGGGGACATTCCTGTCTCGTGCCGTTTGAGATGTTGAATGAGTCTGAGAGTGTGCCATCCGTCAAAACTCTGGCTGATGGGTTGGAGTATAGGGAGAGAATCGCTGATAGCATTCAACCTGTGATACCACATTTCTGTAATGTTTGTTGCATAAAGTGCCAGTGTATGCGGTCAAATGCTTTTTCATCATCTAGGGATAGTAGTAAGGAGGGCTGTTTGGTGGTTTCTAAGTTATGGATAAGGGATATGAGTCTTCTAGTTGCATCTGGGGCTTGGCGTCCAGGGATAAAACCTACTTGGTCAGGATGTATTAGAATGGGGAGGTATTGGAGGAGTCTTTGGGCTATTATTTTAGCATAAAGTTTTATATCTGTGTTAAGTAGTGAAATAGGTCTGTTGTTTTGAACAATTTTAGGGTCTTTACCCGGTTTAGGAATTGTGGTGATTATAGCAGAATTTCCCAAAGAAATGTTACAGAGGAGGTGTGATTAAAGAGTTTGGACAGGTGTGGTGCAAGGTCAGGAGCAAAAATTTGGTAAAATTCGTTAGTGAAACCATAATTTCCCAGGGATTTATTCTGCGGTAAGGTTTTGATGACTTTTTCTATCTCCGAAGGAGATATAGTTTTGGATATAGATGCAACTTGTGATGGAGTAAGTTGGGGGAGTTTCGCAGAGCTTAGAAATTTTTGGATGGAAGTGATCGTTGGTTGTGTTGTGTTTGGGTCTGTTTGGAGTTTGTAAAGATTTTGATAGTATGCTGCAAAAGCATTAGCTATATCTTGCAGGTTTGTGAGAGAGGTATGGGTAGTTGGGTGTTGAATTGAGGAGATTTTAGATTGATGGTGTCTTTGTTTGATTAATTTTGTTAAAAAGTAATTAGCTTTGTTGCCTAAGGAGTAGAATTTTGTTTTAATAGAGGTCATATTTATAGAGTAGAAGGGTTCGGAGTTTAGTTCTATCTGCGGCTAGGGAGGTAGAAGTGGAGGGATTTGGATTTTTTTTGTTTATTTCTTCTTTTAGATTTATGGAAGTCATGAGTTGGTCAATTTGTTGTGTTCGCTGTTTAGTAATGCGGGAATTTAATTGTATGAGGATATCTCTCATGCATGCTTTATAAGTGGGCCACAGCGTGGTTATAGAAATATCAGGTGTATCGTTGCATTCAAAAAATATGTTATGCGCTTCTAGTAAATGTTTCTTATCATCAGGGTTGTTCAGTATAGCTGAGTTCAGTTTCCAGGGACGAGGAATTAGAGAATGTTGATTGTTGTCTAAGGTTATGCTGATTGGAGCGTGATCTGACCAAGTTATATTGCCAATGTTGGAAGACGTTGTGTGTTGAAGAGTCCATTTATCTGTGACGAAGAAGTTAATTCTGGAATATGATAGATGAGAAAGGGAGTAGTATGTGTAGTCCTTTTCTGTGCCATGTTGGCATCGCCAGATATCGTAGAGATCGTGGTCGAGTAAAAAGCGGTTGAAATTATGTTTGGAGGGGCATCTGTTGGTGGAGGAGTCCAGGAGTGGATTACCAATTACATTAAAGTCTCTGCCCATAATAAGTCTACCTTGCTTTTGAGAGAAGATAGTTGATTGAAGTTTGTTGTAAAATTGAATTTGGTTGTTGTTGGGAGCATATATATTGATCAGCGTGTAGGGGATGTTGTTGATTTTGCAGATCAGGATGTGGTATCGACCTTGAGGGTCTGCTTTTTCAGAGATGAGAAGAAATTGAACAGAATCCTTTATGGCTGTAATGACTCCTTTTTTTTTATTTGTTGCCATATATATATGTGGATATCCATGGATATGAAACTTAGGGGTCTTGGTTGATGTGAAGTGGGTTTCCTGTAGGAGGAGTACATCGGCGTGTAGTGAACGGGTCTATTTTTGAAGCAGTGATCTCTTGAAGGGGGAGTTGAGGCCATGTACATTAAGGGAGGATATCTTAATCATTTTGTAGGTTAGTATGTGAGTTACTTGAGTAGGAGAGTTGTTTTCGTATTTGTTGGGAGAGGTTGAGAGGTCGAGATCGCGATTGATGTCTTTCCGTACGTTGGGTGGTGCGTTTGTAGTTCGGTCGTTGGACTGAGTATTGTTTTCCTTGTCGTGGTGAGGTTTTCATTTTAACGGTGGAGTTGACCGGTCGACTGGTGGTGCGGGAAAGGAGGGAGGTAAGGATGGGTAAAAAAACTTGCTGAAAATGCAAGTTATAAGAGTAGCGGATCTTGCTACTGTGTAACCTGGGGGTGCAAACAGGTATTGACCATAAACGAGGTCAAACCATAAAAACTTTTGTAACATAAGAATATTCGATTAAGGGCCTTTCGCTAGCTTGAAGTGGCGAAGTCACCTGGTGTAGCTGTAATGAGTGTGTAGAGATTTAGGACCATTCAGAGTTCATTTGTTGTGAATTAGCTGAGGTGGATTGGTGTGGTTCCGCAGGTATTATATTCCAGGTCTTTAGGAGGTCGATGCCCGCTTCTAGGGTTTTGATTGTGTAGATCGTACCGTGATGTTTAACAGTCAGTTTTGTGGGGAAGCCCCATTGGTAGCCTATTCCGTGGTTCCGGATCGCTTTAGTTATAGTAATCAGCTTTTTGTGGTTGAGTAGTGTGGCTTTTGACAAATCAGCAAATAGCTTGATATTTGCATGCGATGGCGGGAAGGGGGGTGGGTTCCTGGCTGCTGCCATTAATTTTTCTTTTATGTGGTAAAAATGGATGCGTGCCAGAACATCTCTGGGGATTGCCGCTGGGAGGAACAAAGGTTTGGGTAACCTGTGAGCTCGATCAACGGCTAATTTTATATCCGAGAGAGACGGAATGAGGTGTTTCATGTACTGATAGATGTATGGGAGCAATGCGTAGTTGGTAATATTTTCAGGTATTCCTCCGAATTTAATGTTATTGCGTCTGGATCGGTCTTCCAGGTCCGCTAATTTAAGGTTTATTTTTTCGATCTCCGTATTGTGGTCTGCATGTGCATCGATTAAATCATTATGCGCTACCACCATTTCTCCCATTTTATTTTCAATGTGGCGCAGTCGGTGGTCTTGCTGCTGTATAACATTTGAGATTTGGGAAATTGATGTTGTTAAGTGTATGGTTTGACGTAGAGATAAAAGCATGTTCTTCATGCTTATTTCGGTGATAGGTTGGTCAGCGGACGGGAAGGCGTCTATCAGGGATGGCGTAGCAGTGTGAGGTATTATCTGTGTGAGGAGAGGCTGAGGCAGTCAGGGCGTCTGTGTCTAATCTAGGTCTGGATTTGGCTGGACTGCTGGTGGTGGGTGATAAAGGAGGAGATGACTCACCCGGGTCCCCTGGGTAGAGAAGATTTTTGAGCCTGGGATCCATATGCTGGGCGTTGTGGTTCCCCTCGTAGGAGCTATCAAATAGGTTGTGACAGGTGCTGTGGCCGTTTAAAGAGCAGCCGGCGCCATCTTGGATGGGGGCTGTGACAGCAGGGAAGAAGTTAGTGAGCTTCCCTGGCTGTCCCGGAGCCTTTCTGCGGCGTGGCATGGTATTGGTTAGGTTCTGCCTTATCTGGAGAACCGACAGAGCGATTTGTGAGCCTTGGGGTCGGGATGAGCTGATGTGACAGCTAGCGGGTGGACGGAGATCCTGTCAGTGCGCATCCATCCCGGAGCCCCCCTCAGCTGGACACTTTTAAATGTGAGTGCACTTTGTTTTTTTTAATAAATCATGCTATATTTATATACTACACTTTGGCAAGTGTTTCTGTTTACATATGCGGAGGATATGTGGGATAAAGAGGAGACGGGACCGTTTGCAGCAGAGCGAGGAAGAAAGTGGAGTCATCTATGCAGTATGCGGGTTAAAAGGGAAAGGTGGTATTTGACCTATGCAATTTGGGTCATAAAAGGAGGTGAGAGTATATATGTATATCTCTGGTGGAGGAGCACCTATAGGAATATATGTGGATACAAGCAATAAAGAGCACCTGTTTTGTGAACAAATTATAAAGGCATGGATCAAGCACACATTATGGACTTTTAAGTTGTATTCAATGTATTCACCGTTGTTGCATAATCACATGGTTTGGATGCTTTAATTCATATATGAGATTATAGAGATATATGCGTGGCAATATTTTATGTCAGATAAGTGAATATTTCTAGCAAAGAAGACACTGTGAAACTTCCTTTGCGCATGTACGTCTGTAAAACTAGGACAAGCATTGTCATACTAAAAACATTAAAAATAGCTCTTTTATTATGTGTGCACGAGGAAATACTGCGGGTTCAGCCGAGATCTTTGGGATGCTTTATATTCAGTACAATCTAGTGCAAGTTATAGAGAATTGGTGGTTTTTGGAGCAGGCATCTGGATGTTGATTTGGCACAAAGGACAGGAGGTTTTGGCACCAATCTCAGAAGAAGATGGGCCAGTAGTTAGCAGAGAGGACAACTATGGTTTAGATGGGTTTAGGCTGGGATCTGGGGTTTAAGGGTTATAATGCACCAGGACCCAGACTGTTGACATTAAAATATTCACATAATAATAACAAGCAGTAAAAGAGTGTAGTTTTAAGGAAAGTGTACTGCTCCAACCCTCCAAGTGCTCTCCTCATATTGTCCAACCACAGGCCTGGGGCAGGTTGGTGACTAAAGGTAAAAAAACCTGTCTATACTGTCTGGAAGGGGTGTCTATGTTGCAATATTGGCTAAACATAATGCCAAATCCTTTAGCTGGTAAAAAAAGTAAGTATTACAGCTTTGCATTTAGCGGTTTAGCTGGCATACAGGCTGGCTACAAACAATATTAGTTTGACGTGCATACATGGCCATCATTTCACCATGTCTTCTTGTGAAGACTGGTTATAGGTTGAAGCAGGAGTACCTCAGTCACATGAGGAGGTGTAAGTCAATAAAGGAAGGAGAGGGAGCCGATAGGCAGACTGGTCCTGGTACCATAGAACACGATAGCTCTGTGGAAGGTTTTTAAGGCAAGATTCTTGGCTGCTGTGCCCTACTCCATAAACACTGGATTGTTGCCCAGTGCTGAAATAATGGTCTGATTGATAGACAGTCATATTATGTCATTCTATGTCAATAGGCACTTTTACTGTTGTTTCCAGGCTGAAAATAGACAGTTTGTTTGCACTGCAGCTGTAGTTTGACTTTATTTCTCTCATAGTTTTAATAATATACACTTTCTCATGTACTTGAGAGTGAAGAATCCATCCGGTTCCAGAAATCGTACTTCTCAACCATTTGTGGATCTGCACTTGCAAGGTTCCCTGCTTTCAGAATACAATAACTCAGCAGAAAGGATTCCTCCATCCACATCAAGTGTGCGGATGGGGAAATCGGGTTAATTTATGATTAATGTATGACCTGCCTAGTTTTCATATTACTTTTCAGTGATCACAAGACTGTTTACCTGTGGTGTCATTTCAGAATACCTTGGTTTATCTTATGTTCCAGATACCTCTGTGCTCACCTTATAAATCCTCTGTAGGTGTTGTAGCAGTACAGGTATAATGTTCCATTCTTTGCTGAAACTAATGCTTAGTTTGCTTTGGCTTCTTGGGTACACCTCAAACAGTCATTTTGTGCTATAGATTTCAAATTTATTAACCATGACCCCTTTTAACCACTTCCCGCCCCGTCTATTGTCAAATGACAGCCGGGCGGAACTTTCATTTTTCCAGGTGGATGTCAAATGACATCCTCCCAGAAACGCGCCTCTCGCACGCCCTACGGGCCGTCTATCACCAGCTGTAAACAAATCACTGTACCGGCCTGCTGCCGGAACCATGTTATCATGTGATCGATCACAGCAGCCCATATGAAAGAAAAATATTTTGAAATATAATTTTAAAAATTTTCCTCAAAAAAATATTGATATATATTTGAAATGCTACAATTTTGGTCATATTCATTATATTTAAAAAAAAATAAAATTTTATATATATATATATATATATATATACACACACAGTTGTGTTCAAAATAATAGCAGTCAGACATCACTAACCTGATCAATCACTGTTTTTGGTAGAAATGATATCTCTGCATGGCAAATAATTTACTGGCAGATGTAGTAGAGTAATAGATATCCAACAGACCCAACAGTCATGACATGCATGCTGCTGATTCTGTGTAATTGAATCACTAATTGAAAGGGGCATGTTCAAAATAATAGCAGTGTGGAGTTCTATTAGTAAGGTAATTTATTCTTTGAAAAACAGGTGGCAATTATTGCCCTTATTTAAGGAAGGAAGGCAGCAAATGTTGTACATGCTGGTTACAGTGCATTTCTCTCTGAAATTCTATGGAAAATGGGTCGTTCCAGACATTGTTCAGTAGAACAACGTACCTTGATTAAAAAGTTGATTGGAGAGGGGAAAACATATAAAGAAGTGCAGAAAATGATAGGCTGCTCAGCTAAAATTATCGCAAATGCTTTAAAATGGCAACCAAAACCTGAAAGATGTGGAAGAAAGTGAAAAACTACCATTCAAATGGATAGAAGAATAGCCAAAATGGCAAGGACTCAGCCAACAATCAGCTCCAGGAAGATCAAAGAAGGTCTAAAGTTACCTGTGAGTACTGTTACAATTAGAAGACGCCTATGTGAAGCCAAGCTATCTGCAAGAAGCCCCCGCAAAGTCCCACTGTTGAAAAAAAGACGTGCTGAAGAGGTTACAATTTGCCAAAGAGCACATTGACTGGCCTAAAGAGAAATGGCGCAACATTTTGTGGAAAGTAAGATTGTTCTTTTTTGGGTCTAGTGGCCGGAGACAGTTTGTCAGACGACCCCCAAACACTGAATTCAAGCCACAGTACAATGTGAATACAGTGAAGCATGGTTGTGCAAGCATCATGATATGGGGATGTTTCTCATACTACGGTGTTGGACCTATTTATCGCATACCAGGGATCATGGATCAGTTTGAACACAGAATACTTGAAGAGGTCATGCTGCCTTATGCTGAAGAGGAAATGCCCTTAAAATGGGTGTTCCAACAAGACAACGACCCCAAACACACCAGTAAACGTGCAACATCTTGGTTCCAGACCAACAAGATTGATGTTATGGAGTGGCCAGCCCAATCCCCGGATCTTAATCCAATAGAAAACTTGTGGGGTGACATCAAAAATGCAGTTTCTGAGGCAAAACCAAGAAATAGAGAAGAACTGTGGAATGTAGTCCAATCATCCTGAGCTGGAATACCTATTCACAGGTGCCAGAATTTGGTTGACTCCATGCAACACAGATGTACAGCAGTTCTCAGAAACAGTACTTATACAACTAAATATTCATTAAGTGATTCAAAGGAAAGCAAAATCTTCAAACATTTTTCAGTTTATATAGTGAATGTTTGAGTTTGTAAAGAAGAATACAAACACTTCAATTTTCAATTTTTTTTAGAGGAACAACACAAATTTGTATTTTTCTTCATGTTTTGATTTGGAATAGAATGTGTAGTGTTCCCAATGCATTTGTGTGTATGGAAATAAAAGCTATTAGAAGGATTTTGAGCTTTACTCACTTTTTTCAACCCACTGCTATTATTTTGAACACAACTGTGTATATATATATATATATATATATATATATATACTGTATGTTGAAATGCGTTTTTATTACAGAATATATGAAAAATATTTTTTAAAATACTTTTGAAATATACTGTATGTCTTTAACCATTAAAAAAAACTTTCACCAGTCTGTGTCCCTGATCACTGCCACACCTGTTATATGATGATGACGTACTGCACTGGTGGCACTGTGTAAAAAAAAAAAAAAACCAGTGATTTTTTTTTTTAAATTCTTCATTTTCAAAAACATTATGACAAAAAATTACACCTTCAAAAAGCTCGCCATGCCTCACTTACTATTGATCCCTGAACTCTGCATTACTTACTACTGACTCCTAAACTCTGCATCTCCACTGACCTCTGAACTCTACCTCACTTACTAGTGACCTCTGAACTCTGCCTCACTTACTACAGACCTCTGAACTCTGCCTCACTTACTACTGACCCATGAACTCTGCATCACTTACTACTGACCCATGAACTCTGCATCACTTACTACTGACTCCTAAACTCTGCATCTCCACTGACCTCTGAACTCTACCTCACTTACTAGTGACCTCTGAACTATGCCTCACTTACTACAGACCTCTGAACTCTGCATCACTTACTACTGACCCATGAACTCTGCATCACTTACTACTGACCCATGAACTCTGCATCACTTACTACTGACTCCTAAACTCTGCATCTCCACTGACCTCTGAACTCTACCTCACTTACTAGTGACCTCTGAACTCTGCCTCACTTACTACAGACCTCTGAACTCTGCATCACTTACTACTGACCCATGAACTCTGCATCACTTACTACTGACCCATGAACTCTGCATCACTTACTACTGACCCATGAACTCTGCATCACTTACTACTGACTCCTAAACTCTGCATCTCCACTGACCTCTGAACTCTACCTCACTTACTAGTGACCTCTGAACTCTGCCTCACTTACTACAGACCTCTGAACTCTGCATCACTTACTACTGACCCATGAACTCTGCATCACTTACTACTGACCCATGAACTCTGCATCACTTACTACTGACCCATGAACTCTGCATCACTTACTACTGACTCCTAAACTCTGCATCTCCACTGACCTCTGAACTCTACCTCACTTACTAGTGACCTCTGAACTCTGCCTCACTTACTACAGACCTCTGAACTCTGCATCACTTACTACTGACCCATGAACTCTGCATCACTTACTACTGACCCATGAACTCTGCATCACTTACTACTGACCCCTGAACTCTGCATCACTTACTACTGACCCCTGAACTCTGCATCACTTACTACTGACCCCTGAACTCTGCATCACTTACTACTGACCCCTGAACTCTGCATCACTTACTACTGACCCCTGAACTCTGCATCACTTACTACTGACCCCTGAACTCTGCATCACTTACTACTGACCCCTGAACTCTGCATCACTTACTACTGACCCCTGAACTCTGCATCACTTACTACTGACCCCTGAACTCTGCATCACTTACTACTGACCCCTGAACTCTGCATCACTTACTACTGATCCCTCAACTCTGCCCCACTTACTACTGACCCCTGAACTCTGTCTCACTTACTCCTGACCCCTGAACTTTGCCTCACTTACTATTGACCTCTGAACTCTTCCCCACTTACTACTGACCCCTGAACTCTGCCTCACTTACTACTGACCCCTGAACTCTGCCTCACTTACTACTGACCCCTGAACTCTGCCTCACTTACTACTGACCCCTGAACTCTGCCTCACTTACTACAGACCCCCGAACTCTGCCTCACTTACTACAGACCCCCGAACTCTGCCTCACTTACTACAGACCCCCGAACTCTGCCTCACTTACTACAGACCCCCGAACTCTGCCTCACTTACTACAGACCCCCGAACTCTGCCTCACTTACTACAGACCCCCGAACTCTGCCTCACTTACTACAGACCCCCGAACTCTGCCTCACTTACTACTGACCCCCGAACTCTGCCTCACTTACTAATGACCCCCGAACTCTGCCTCACTTACTAATGACCCCCGAACTCTGCCTCACTTACTAATGACCCCCGAACTCTGCATCACTTACTAATGACCCCCGAACTCTGCATCACTTACTAATGACCCCCGAACTCTGCATCACTTACTAATGACCCCCGAACTCTGCATCACTTACTAATGACCCCCGAACTCTGCATCACTTACTAATGACCCCCGAACTCTGCATCACTTACTAATGACCCCCGAACTCTGCATCACTTACTAATGACCCCCGAACTCTGCATCACTTACTAATGACCCCTGAACTCTGCATCACTTACTAATGACCCCTGAACTCTGCCCCACTACTGACCTCTGAACCCTGCCTCACATACTATTGACCCCTGAACTCTGCCTCACTTACTACTGACCTCTGCACTCTGCTTCACTTACTACTGACCCCCGAACGCTGCATCACTAATGACCTTTGAACTCTGCCTCACTAGTGACCTCTGAACTCTGCCCTACTTACTACTCACCCCTGAACTCTGCCTCACTTACTCCTGACCTCTGAACTTTGCCTCACTATTGACCTCTGAACTCTTCCCCACATACTACTGACCCCTGAACTCTGCCTCACTTACTACTGACCCCCGAACTCTACCTCACTTACTACTGACCCCCGAACTCTACCTCACTTACTACTGACCCCTGAAATCTGCATCACTTACTACTGACCTTTGAACTCTGCCTCACTTACGAATGACCTCTGAACTCTGCCTCACTTACGAATGACCTCTGAACTCTGCCCCACTTACTACTGACCCCTAAATTCTGACTCACTACTGACCCCTGAACTCTGCCTCACTTACTACTGACATCTGAACTCTGCCCCACTTACTCCTGACCTCTGAACTTTGCCTCACTTATTTTTGACCTCTGAACTCTTCCCCACTTACTACTGACCTCTAAATTCTGACTCACTATTGACCCCTGAACTCTGCCTAACATTCTACTGGCCCCTGAACTCTGCCCCACGTACTCCTGACCTCTTAATTCTGCCCCACTTACTACTGACCCCGAACTCTGCCCCACTTACTACTGGCCCCTGAACTCTGCCTCACTTACTACTGACCCCTGAACTCTGCATCACTTACTACTGACCCCTGAACTCTGCATCACTTACTACTGACCTCAGAACTCTGCCTCACTTACTACTGACCCCTGAACTCTGCATCACTAATGACCTTTGAACTCTGCCTCACTTACTGACATCTGAACTCTTCCCCACTTACTACTGACATCTGAACTCTGCCTTACTTACTACTGACCTCTGAACCCTGCCTCACATTCTACTGGCCCCTGAACTCTTCCCCACTTACTACTGGCCCCTGCACTCTGCCTCACTTAGTACTGGCCCCTAAACTCTGCCCCACTTACTACTGACCTGTGAATTATGCCTCACTTACTACTGACCCCTGAACTCTGCATCACTTACTAATGACCCCTGAACTCTGCATCACTTACTAATGACCCCTGAACTCTGCCCCACTTACTCCTGACCTCTGAACTCTGCCTCACTACTGACCTCTGAACCCTGCCTCACATACTATTGACCCCTGAACTCTGCCTCACTTACTACTGACCTCTGCACTCTACCTCACTTACTACTGACCCCCGAACTCTACCTCACTTACTACTGACCCCTGAAATCTGCATCACTTACTACTGACCTTTGAACTCTGCCTCACTTACTAATGACCTCTGAACTCTGCCTCACTTACTAATGACCCCTAAATTCTGACTCACCACTGACCCCTGAACTCTGCCTCACTTACTACTGACATCTGAACTCTGCCCCACTTACTCCTGACCTCTGAACTTTGCCTCACTTATTTTTGACCTCTGAACTCTTCCCCACTTACTACTGACCCCTAAATTCTGACTCACTACTGACCCCTGAACTCTGCCTAACATTCTACTGGCCCCTGAACTCTGCCCCACGTACTCCTGACCTCTTAATTCTGCCTCACTTACTACTGACATCTGAACTCTGCCCCACTTACTACTGACCCCTGAACTCTGCCTCACTTACTAATGACCTCAGAACTCTGCCTCACTTACTAATGACCTCAGAACTCTGCCTCACTTACTACTGACCCCTGAACTCTGCATCACTAATGGCCTTTGAACTCTGCCTCACTGACATCTGAACTCTTCCCCACTTACTACTGACATCTGAACTCTGCCTTACTTACTACTGACCTCTGAACCCTGCCTCACATTCTACTGGCCCCTGAACTCTTCCCCACTTACTACTGACCCCTGCACTCTGCCTCACTTAGTACTGGCCCCTAAACTCTGCCCCACTTACTACTGACCTCTGTACTCTGACTCACTTACTGACCTCTGAACTCTGCCCCACTTACTACTGACCCCTGATCTCTGCCCCACTAACTACTGACCCCTGAACTCTGCCTCACTTACTACTGACCCCTGGACTCTGCCTCACTTACTACTGACCCCTGGACTCTGCCTCACTTACTACTGACCCCTGGACTCTGCCTCACTTACTACTGACCCCTGGACTCTGCCTCACTTACTACTGACCCCTGGACTCTGCCTCACTTACTACTGACCCCTGGACTCTGCCTCACTTACTACTGACCCCTGGACTCTGCCTCACTTACTACTGACCCCTGGACTCTGCCTCACTTACTACTGACCCCTGGACTCTGCCTCACTTACTACTGACCCCTGGACTCTGCCTCACTTACTACTGACTCCTGAACTCTGCCGCACTTACTACTGACATCTGAACTCTGCCCTACTTACTCCTGACCTGTGAACTCTGCCTCACTACTGACCTTTTAACCCTGCCTCACATACTATTGACCCCTGAACTCTGCCTTACTTACTACTGACCCCTGATCTCTGCCTCACTTACTACTGACTCCTGAACTCTGCCCTGCTACCCCCCTCCTGCCCCATACAGCACAGTTCAGACTGTAAGAGTATGGGTCAGCATATATTCTTCCATAGTGAACATACTGTATGCTGACAGGGAATATGCTGACCAGAGAAGAGAACAGCATCAGCAGAATGACGCACTCATCACTCCTACTGCTCTCCCACTGTCCAATCAACAGGGTAGGGTTGTATTCTTGACCAAGCTGTGTTGCTGCCCCTGCAGCCAAGGATTTGCCTATTCTGTATGCTTGAAAGACAAGCCTGATAGGACAGAATTACAAATCATTTGTCAAGTAAAACGCCCAATGGATGTATTTCAGCTGTATATTTAGCTGCTCGGCTAAAACTCCGAAGCTTTGCTTCAGCTACAATATACTTAAAGCTTAACTCCAAATGATGGTAAAATTACCATTTATTTTGGTTACGTTTTTATTCAATAATAATAGTAATGATATCAAGTTTAAATGCAGCTAGTGTAAGTACTTGAATCTGCCTATTTATATATATTAGCCTACTGCAATCCTACGCACAGCAATGCTGTCAACCAAAGTCATTTGCAGACATTGGTAATTAGGTTGCCAGACTACACAATTTGACTGCCAAATAATCTTTCTTAAGTATCAGGAACATGCTTGCTGCTGGTTATGGAGGGAGGAGAGAGAGGGCTTAGCAGACATCCCCAGCATCGACCTCTTTATGGAAAGTTTATAACTTGGCCAATCCATTACCTCTCCCCCAATGCAACTGTAAATGAATGGATGGTAAATATTGATGTCCTACTGTCTTTAGGTACAAAGAAGAAGCTTGCCGATGGGAGAAAAGAGCTGGAGTGACAGGTTCACAATCTCGGGGCGGGTCATTGATTAGCTGTTTTGAAGAGAAGTGAGATTACATTTATTTAAAGAGATCCTGTGAAGAGAAATCATCAAGGCTGAGTCATAATTCCCTGGCCGGTTGCTGTCATCCTTTTCCAGCTTTCAAGATAATTGGTGCTGGAGTAAAGCGCTGGGCAGTGCTGTAGACACTATGGGCAGTCTAATCTGTGCTGGCTGCACGGACACATACACATATAGTTGTTGTCCATGCTGTGAATGAGCATAGAGGGTGACTAGGTTCAAATACACTATGGTAGTATGTAAATCAAATGTAGCCACTCTCAGAAAGGAAGATACAACACCAGGGGTTGACGGACCATTTGGAAACTCGGAACTGCCCGAGGGCCCGGGGTAAGTAGGGGGCCCCATGAGATGCCCCTGGTACCTTTTTCATAGACTTTTTTGAGTTTTGGACACAGGGGCCCCATGATCCTCTATTGCCCAGGGGCCCCATGAGTTGTCAGTCCACCCCTGTACAACACTAGAGATTGTAAAAGCGTTTTTGAGAAGATGCATTGCGACACTGGAATTAAAAAGGGCAAAGTGATAATATTGTGTAGGCATTGAACATGAAGTCAATTTTAAAATGTTTAGTTTAGTGCTAGTTTCACTTTTATAGCCAAAGTAGTTATCCCGTGCAATTCTGGAAGTTCACCACTGTGAGGAGGATTAATGAAGAGAGGGCTTTTACAGTAACCAGTACATAGTTACATAGTTAGTCTGGCTGAAAAAAGGCAAAAGTCCATCCAGTTCAACCATTAAAAAAAAAAAAAAAAATATATATATATATATATATATATATATATATATATATATATATATATATAAAAAATCCTATACCCACAGTTGATCCAGAGGAAGGCAAAAAAATCCAGCAAAGCATAATCCAATTTGCTCCTGCAGGGAAAAGAATTCCTTCCTGATCCCCCGAGAGGCAATTGGATATTCCCTGGATCAACTTTACCTCTAAATGTTATATCTAGTTATATTCTGTGTATCTAGGAAAGAATCCAGGCCTTTTCTAAAGCAATCCACTGAGCTGGCCAGAACCAACTCTTGAGGGAGTCAGTAGTCAGCTCCAATTAAATAGAGGTAAGTTATGTCCCTGGTTTTTCCAGAAAAACATTTAAACTAACTTCAGATTTAAAGTTTCCTCAGCCAATAAAAAGGAAATTGTACAACCGCTGAGGCGGTACAAAAGGAACTGGAAAGACAGCCTCCAAGGTACTGTGAGATACAGCACTGACTTCTTAAAATAGGAGGTATTTACATAGCCTCACTTTTGAGACAAAACCCAAAAACAAGGAGCTCATTCTCTGCTTCTTGATAAGTGGGCAGAGCCATGCAAACCATTCCCTATTGTCCCTTTAGCTATCAGTGCACCTAGAACTGCTAATGTAGAGCACAGATATAATCATTTTACAAAGACAGTATTATCAATTTTCATAAAGTTGTTTCAGGATTCTTATCCCAGATCAATGCAAGGTCTGACTTTACATGGCATAGGGCTTGAGAATCCTGGGGAACAATTCAACCATCAAATTTGTTACTAAACCCACAACAGTAAAATCAGTCTGTATATGCAGTACATTATGCTTCTTATACTCACTGTGGAACCTAAGGGGTTAATACTCTGCATTGTGTAAAAAGGCTGTTTAATCCTGTCTTCTCTGATCCTCCTCTTCTTCCAGTGTTCCCTTGTTCTTCCTTATCTCCTGATAAGGCATATGTGTGGAGTCACTCTGCACATGTTCAGTTTGGTGTGTATTGCCAGAGAGGTGTTTTTTTTTTGCTTCTTGGAAGAGTGCATGTGATCAGCACAGGGCCAATCAGAGCTGTCCAGACAGAGTCAGGGGTCATGCAGTCTCATAGGACAATCAGAGAAGAATGAAAACTCTTTCTACCAGCTTTAACATGTGCTTTGCTGGACACTGGTAGAAGTCACAAGAATGCTCTAACTGCTGAAGAAAAAAGGTATTTAGAAGTTTATATTTACTAAAATAATTGCATTTACATGTTGTGTGCACTGTGGAAGACTGGATATAGTGAATGCAGGGTCCTGGGTTTAGTAACACTTTAAGTTCAATTAAGTTAATTGTGAAGAGGTACAAAAGGATCTGACAGAAGAGTGAAACAGCTAAATGTAAGTTGGTGATACTGGCTGTGTAAAATAATGGCTTTATTGGGTTACACAGATGGCTAAAAGGGGCCAAATGTAATGACTTACATGATTCTGCTCACCTAACCCTAAACAGAAATGGAGCTCCTAGTTTTTGGGATTTTCGCTGGAAATTAGGATGTTTATGTTATTTATTCTGGTATTTCTGTTTTAATAAGGCAATGTTTTAGCTCCAGCCAAAAAAAAAATGTGTATGTACATAGTGAATAATCTCTCCTGGATGTTGACATTATGGCAGTGGGGTTGATTTACTAAAACTGAACAGTGTAAAATCTGGTGCAGCTGTAACTGGTAGAAAACCAACTTCTAATTCCAGCTTGTTCAATGAAGCATTGGCAATACAGCCTGGGAGCTCATTGGTTCCTATGCAGAGCAGCACTAGATTTTGCACTCTCCAGTTTCAGTAAATCATCCCCAGAAATACTGCTACAGGGCAGCAGGGGTGTGCTAAATCACAAATATATATGTGATTTTGCATTTCCGGGTAGGGGGTGCTTGCCCTACCAGAGCCGCCATTCGCGGCCTCGGCTGTCAATCACCAGGTCCTAGCCGGTGATTACTCGCCGGCACCTGATGATTGCCGAATATCTCTGATGGGAGAGACCTGTGTATAAACAACAACACAGATCTCTGTGCTCCTGCATACTGCTTTGTATGGCTCTGCAGAGCCATACAAAGCAGTGTGCTTACAGTGGAAAGCACACACACAACATACTGTGATACAGCACACAGTACACAGTTAACCCTTTGATCGCCCCACATGTTAATCTCTTCCTGCCCAGTGCCATTAGTACAGTGTCAGTGCTATTTAATGGCACTGATCACTGTATTGGTGTCACTGGGGATGTCAGTGACACCAAGTCAGTTCCCCCCAGTGTCAGAATGCCCGCCGCAGTCCTGCTAAAAGTTGCTGATCACCACCATTACTAGTAAAAATAAAAATAAAAAAAAAATCCCAGCATATATACCGCCATTTGTAAATGCTATAACTTTCACGTAAACCAATTAATTTACACGTATTGGGATTTTTTTCTAGCAAAGATATGGAGCAAAATACATTTTGGCCTAAATTTATGATGAAATTTGTTTTGTTATTTTTTTTATTGGACATGTTTAATGGCAAAAAGTCAAAAATACTGTTTTATTTCTCAAAATTGTAGGTCTTTTTTGTTTATAGCGCAAAAAATGAACGCACAGGCAATCAAATACCATCAAAAGAAAGCTCTATTTGTGGGGAAAAAAAGGACGTAAATTTCATTTGGGTGCAGCATTGCATGGCCACGCAATTGTCAGTTAAAGTAACACAGCGCCATAATGCAAAAAATGGCCTGGTCAGGAAGGGGGGTAAATCCTCAGGAGGGCAAATGTTTAAGTCAGACACAGCCAAACAACTGGCATTTTCAATATGAGGCCAGCAATGACAGTCCCCATATTTCTCTCATTACAGAGACACTTTATATGTCTAGCTGTTTGGTGAGCTTAAACTGCAAAAGCAAATTAAAAATGAATTTGTCTTCTGTTCCATATACTGTAGTCCTGGTGTCCTTTGCCTTCAGGCCCTAAGTACATCTGTCAATTGGTTATGAACAGCAACCCTTTCTTACCTTAATATCTTCCGTCCACCTCCCCAGTGCACTGCAGCAGCCCACTGAGACTGCCAGTAACGGAGAAAAATGAATGCTCTATCCCTCATTACTCAATGATTTTCTTGGTACATGAGCAACCTGTTGCTGGCAAAGTCCATTGTGGGCATACTGAGCCATAGAATGGTGCTTTGCACCTGTGATGTCCTTTATTCTATTTCATGACCATGTGACAGGCGGGCTTTACCTTTGAAACCCGAAAGATCTATCAAACAACATTTATTGCAGTTATGTATTCTTGTAAAATAATTATATATTTTCAGAACAACTAGCACAACTGCCTAATTCTGCCTCTGTAAAATCCTCCTGTTATCCCCATGCACAGCCGCACTCAGACTGGGGTAGGGTAGGAACGCTCTAGCTGCTAACCAGGCTCTGCTACATTGCACATGTTCTAACTAGGGATGATTGAAATTGGCAGTTATCACATCTCTAAATTTTAGCAAAATGTCGGACAAATATGGGCAAAATGCATTGGTGTCAATTGGAGAGGCGAAATCAAGGTGCTTTAAAGTGGTTTCACATGTTAATCACAAGATTTTTTTTAAACATATATTATATAGCACTGGGGTTGGGTGGGACATGCCTTTCCTAGGTAAATAAACAAAGGCATGCCCCATCCCAATGCTGTGCCATAGCTTTGTTTATATGCAAAAGCCAGATGATCAGATCAAATGGGGACTTTTTTTGTCAATCTTGGCTTTAAAAGCAACTTTTTAAATGCAAATTTCGCCTTGAAGTGCTGCAAAGTAAAACTGGAGGCCAGTTTAGTGAAAGTTTAACAAATGTAACATTGCTAATTTACACAGCTAAATCAATCTTATTGAAATGCATCTAACAGACAATGTGATGTCATTTTCCAGGCTGTGCTGTCTGGAAGAGGTGTATAAATCACAGAAGTGTCTGGGAAGAATTTACATTTTTACAGATGTAACAGTTCATATATATGTATTTCAACTGTATATTTAGCCATTTGCCTGGCCTTAATGTTGTTATAACTACTGTCCCTTCTCTTAACCAACATGTAAAAAAAAATATATTTGAAATATATTTTAAAAATATTCTTCCCAAATATATTGCCATATATTTGAATTGCTACACTTTTGGCCATATTCAATATATTTCAATAAATATATATATACTGCATGTAAAAGGCATTTCTATTACAAAATATATGAAAAATATTTTTAAAAATACATTTCAAGTATACTGTATGTCTTTAAAAATACAAGTCTACATTTCTGGAATTCATTTACAAATATATGTAAAAATATATGTTAACATGACTTTTATATGTTAAAAAAAATCTGAGGAATATATAAAAAATGTTTTTGTTAAATATATTCTTCAGATTTGTTTTAAAATATAAAAAAGTAATTTTAACAAATATTTGTAAATGCATTCCAAAAATGTAGGTTTGTATTTTTAAAGACATAAAGTATATTTAAAATGTATTTTTAAAAATATTTTTTATATTTTGTAATAAAAATGCATTTCGGCATGCAGTTATATATATATATATATATATATATATATATATATATATATATATTTATTAAATATATTGAATATGGCCAAATATATTGCAAAATATTTTTAACTATATTTCAAATATAATTTTCTTCCATATGGGAAGGCTCTTTGTAATACATCTCTACAGGCTTTATAAGATCTCTGACTTATGTGACTTTTAGTAAATCAAGGCAAAAGAAGATTCTAACAGATTCTGTTTCCACAACACTATAGCTGCAGACCACATAGTTTCCAACTACACTCACCGGGCACTTTATTAGGTACACCTGCTTGGTAACAAAAATTGCAAATCAGCCAATCACATGGCAGCAACTAAAAGCATTTAGGCATCTAGACGTGGTGAAGAAGACTTGCTGAAGTTCAATCTGAGCATCAGAATGGGGAAGAAAGGGGATTTAAGTGACTTTGAATGTAGCATGGTTGTTGGTGCCAGACAGGTTGGTCTGAGTATTTCAAAAACTGCTGATCTACTGGGATTTTCACACACAACCATCTCTAGGGCTTACAGAGAATGGTCCAAAAAAGAGAAAATATCCAGTGAATGGCAGTTGTGTGGACAAAAAAGCCTTGTTGATGTCAGAGGAGAATGGGCAGACTGGTTTGAGATGATAAAAAGGCAACAGCAGCGTCAGAATTTGTCGTAAACAACATGAAAGCATGGGATTTATCCTGCCTTGTATCAACGGTTCAGGCTGGTGGTGGTGGTCTAATGGTGTGGGGGATATTTTCTTGGCACTAGCAAGGTGTACGTAATAAAGTGGTTGGTGAGTGTATACTTATCTTAGACTCATCTTCTGTATTGAATATGATGGTGTCATCATCTTTCCAGCAAGTTCCTGGGAATGCTATATATTACCAATCTTGTAAGAAGTTACTGCACCAAACTGCAAGATTTAGGAGCAACGTCTTGTAAGATTCAGGCTGGCCCTAGATGGATCGAAATCCCCATCCATGTATGGGAAGGTTGGTTGTACTGAAGTTGATGTCTCAATCAACTTCAGTACAACCGACCTGTCAGGTTTTGTTTGCTCAAATACTGTAGCTGCCAGCAATGATTATTGTACTCTGCCAGCAGGGTACAATAGAGTTGTGGGAGGGATTCCCCCATCAATACTCTTTGGGTTAATGGCAGTATTGAGCAATTTTATTTCATTCAACCTGGGTTGAAGAAAAGAAAATTGCATAATGTATGACCTGCCTTAGGATCCATATTCACAGAATTTCACCAGAAGACTCATGACGGTATCCTTGCCTAGACACCATAGAAGGAAGCTGGAAATTTATTTTCTATCTTGTTTCCCACCAGGTATTTTTTTCACAGTTTTACTACAATGATTTATAAATGAGGAAAAGGAATAAACAGTTCTGGACGCCAAAGTGATAAGTACAACTTATATTTTAAGCAAATTCATAATTATAACTGATATGGTTTTTCAAATTGCCAGTAAGGTCAAACTATTCCTAGTTGCCACGTTCTAAAGTTTGTGTATGAGATTTAAAGTATATATTTAGTCTGAATTTAAATGTGGAAATTAACCACATCCCTACAGGCCTATAGCAGAAATCAGGGTGGCAGGGGTGCGCAAAATCAGGTATGTATATATATATATATATATATATATATATATATATATATATATATATATATATATATATATACACACATATACATACACACACACACGATTTAGCATTTTCAGGTAGGGGGCGCGTGGACTCTACCCGCTCCACCATTCGCAGCCGTGTCTGTCAAGCACTGGGTCCTGGCCGGTACTCGCCGGTGCCCAGTGATTTCCGACGATCAACGACGGGGAGGAGGACTGTTTTGTTTACTAACAGTCCTCCTCCCTGTCAGCTCAGGCACACTGCTCTAGATGGCTGTGCATAGCACAGCCATCCAGAGCAGTGTGATTACTGTGCGATTACAGTGAAACACACAGCCCCATAGTAAAACACTCCCTGCACACATTTAACCCTTTGATCGCCCCTCATGTTAACCTGTTCCTGCCCAGTGCCATTAGTACAATGTCAATGCTTTTTATTAGCACTGATCGATGGGGATGTCAGTGACACCAAGTCAGTTCCCCCCAGTGTCAGAATGTCCGCCTCAGTCCTGCTATAAGTCGCTAATCGCTGCCATTACTAGTAAAAATATATTTAAAAAAAAAATGCCAATATATATACTGCCATTTGTAAACACTATAACTTTCACGTAAACTAATTAATTTACATGTATTGAGTTTTTTTAACAAAGACATCCATTTTGGCCTAAATTTATTTGAAGTTATTTTTAACCTCCCTAGCGGTCTGATTATGTCAGTATTTCTGTGCTCAAAGCGGTACATTTTTTTGCATGGAAATATGTTGTTTTTTTATTGTAGGCCTGTAATTTTTAGGAATAACACACTGAAATCTGTCCGAACAAAAGTCTAGTAAACATCCCGGGTATGTTAAAATTTGAAACCCGAAATCATAATTTAATAAATAATCATAAAAATAATAATATAATAATAATACATTTAATTCAACAATATAATGAAACCAAAAACACTGAAATTTGAAATAGAGCGCCAAGTTCGCACATCACTGAGCAAAGTCGCAAAATCGTTTTCATTGTCTGATGACGAATTTCCCTCGAATCATTATCACTCAATTCTGCAAGTGATTCTAATTTACTATCGCTGTTCTCTAGCTGGTCTAAAACCACTTTTGACCTAAAGGGACGCTTTTTGGACGCCATGGACATTTCTCAGTTTCCAGGCAGAAAGAACAGTAAAAATGCAGGCAGGGCACAGGACAAAGCACTAGGGACAAAATGTATGTGAAATGCTTTGATACAGTAATGTTTTACTATGTGATTTTTGTGTATTTTGTGAATGTCACTTTTTCACATTTTTTTATTTCCCGCCGTTCCGTCCCCCGTACGTCGCGACGTCGCAGGGAACGGAACCCAGAAGACAGATGCTGGCATCGGCCGGAGGACATTGCCGGGGACACTGCAGGAGGGACATCGCGGGAGCAAAGGACAAGGTAAGTGAAGTAGAGATCCCGAACCAGCGCTGCAAGGTATTCCTGAGTGTAGCTCGGGGGTTACCGCTTGTGGTGCTGAAACTTTACCCCGAGCTACACTCGGGAATACCTCCAGGGAGGCTAACAGCAAAAAGTCAAAAATATAGTTTTTTTCTCAAAATTGTCGGTCTTTTTTTTATAGCACAAAAAATAAATACCACCGAAAGAAAGCTCAATTCGTGGGGAAAAAAGGATGTAAATTTAATTTGGGTGCAGCGTTGCATGATTGTGCAATTGTCCGTTAAAGTAACGCAGCATTGTAACGCAAAAAATGGCCTGGTCAGGAAGGGGGGGTAAATCCTCAGCAGGGCAATCATGAAGTTAGTAAACTTACTTTGTGAAGACCTGCGCTCATTTACTTCCTTGAATTCTGTGACACATAATCACTCTGTGATTAGGCACTTCTGTGTCACACATTTCACAGAGCCTACATTCTGAACTAGAGAGGTACTGAAAAGAGGGGTATCAAGAGGTGGTCAGTACAGGAATACCTGCTTGCAGGCAGTAAGGTACCATGGGATATATAGCCCTTAGAGACTGAACGATTTTTGAAGTAAACTTATTTTATCAAAAATAGCTATTCTTTGTATTGCTGTTAAATGCTAATGTTATAAAATAAATGCGTAGAACTCCTTTAAACAAAATACCTAGTGTTTTCATTGTTTAACATACATATAGCGTAATGCTATAATTGTTTCATGGCCAGCAGGGGGAGCTGTGCATTTATGAATAAATTTCCAATCCCCTATAATGATATGTTCTTTACATCTCACAACTATTCCTTTCCCAGAGAACATTAACCATGTTTATGAAATTAAAACGTTTTTAATTAAGGTAGCTATTTTTTTTCCAGGATCACTGTTCAAACAAGCCCATAAGCAGGGCAAGCAATGTCACTAAATACAATAAGCACAATTGTACATTTAATTCTTACATAACACGATCTTGGCAATGTGTTTTTGTTGCAGGCTAGCATAAACTGGTGGTACGTAAAGTGCTACTAAACCCAGGACCCTGCATTCACCAGATCTGGTCTCCCACAGTACACACAACATGGAAATGCAATTATTTTAGTAAATAAAAACTGCTAAATACCTTTTCTCATCAGCAGTTAGAGCAGTCTTGTGACAGAGCACTTGTTAAAGCTTGTATGAGTTTTTATTCTGCTCTAGAAAGATGTGGAACCCCTGACCTCTGTCTGGACAGTGCTAATTGGCCCTGTGCTGATCACATGCACACTCCTAAGAGAAAAAAAACCCTCTCCAGCAATACACACCAAACTGAGCATGTGCAGAGTGTCTCCCCATAATACGTCTTATCAGGAGACAAGAGGGGCGCTGGAAGAAGGGGAGGATCAGAGAAGTCAGGATCAAACAGCATTTTTACACAATACAGGGGATTAACCTCTTAGGTTCCTCAGTGAGTATAACAAGCATGCTTTACTGCATATACAGACTGATTTTACGGTTGTAGGTTTAGTAACACTTTAAGGCATACAGTATATAATAAGATAGTGCAAGGGGCTAACTACAGTAATCCTAACTACAGTAATCCTAAAGATTTCCTTTATATATCAGCGACCAGTGGGAGAAAACCTGGAACAAATGTACAGGTGTTTGCGGATGAGAGATGCTAATTTGTAGTGTATTCTTATACCTCCGGTTCTGGATTGTTATTACAAGTTTGCAAAACTCAAACACACTTCAGATTGCTGGAATGTATGCACATATTTATTACAAAGGGCAAAAATAAACTGATTGTGATCCATCAGTCACATAAAGCACAAGTATATATATTGAAAATTCTCTGCAGTCTAAATAGTCTGAGACCCTCAAAAATTAATAATGCATTACCTATCATTTAGGTATGCTAGAAAGAAAAATGGCAAAATATAAACCTGCCTATATAAACCACCCCTTTTACTTACATCCAACCTACAAGTACAATGTTGCAGGTTAGGGTTGAGGGCACAGTCAAGATTCAGGAAGAGTCTACACTACGGGTGTCAAACTGGCGGCCTTCCAGCTGTTGCCAAACTACAAGTCCCATGAGGCATTGCAAGATTGACAGTCACAAGCATGACTCCCAAAGGCAGAAGCATGATGGGAGCTGTAGTTTCCCAACAGCTGGAGGGCCGCCAGTTTGACACCCCTGGTCTACACAAAAAAGGCATGAATTGGCTTTAACCACTTCAAGTCTGGACACTATCACCCCCTTCCTGTCTAGGCCAATTTTCAGGTTTCAGTTCTATCACACTTTGAATGACAATTGCGCGGTCATGCAACACTGTACCCATATGAATTTTTTTGCATCTTTTTTGAGACAGATACAACTTTATTTTGGTGGTATTTATTCACCATTGGGATTATTATTTTTTTGCTATATAAATGAAAAAGTCCAAACATTTTGAAAAAAAAAAAGTGTTTTTCTTATAAAATTTTGCAAATAAATAATCTTTTTTCATAAATCTTAGCCAAAATGTATTTGTCATGATCGCAAGATCGCTGCCACCAACATGCGACAATCTCACGATCGCGATGTCCAATATGTCACGATCGCGGCGTCAGACCCCAGACCTTCTCACCAATCTCGTGACCAAAGGACTAGCCAATCTAAAACCGTGATGTGACGTGCGTAACAATACCACACCCAGCTGCACCCTGCACAATGATTTTCCAGCTAATGGATACCGATCGATGTGCCAGCAGCCTGAATCGATTGTTATTGGGTTAGGTTAATTACGCAATTAACCCTTCACACTGCCACCACCTCCTTTTTGATCAGAGAAAGAGGAAACTCGGCGTTCAGCTATAACACTATAATGGTTGATATAATCGTCTGTATAAAACGGTCATAACACAGGCCTGTTATACAGAGGGTTAAACAAACAGTAGCGTTCTCTTTAGAGGCAGGGATTCGTAAATTGCAATACAGAGCTATAGAAACAGTTCAACACTTTCAGAAAGAAAGATTTATTACTAAAAGGTCAAACGGGTGCAATAAAAATATTTACAGAAAAAGATGAAACTAAGATATATATATATAAACATACAGAGAATAACAGCACAGCAAAGAGATATCAGAGAGAGGTTAAAGGGTTAAGGTACTTGCCATAAAGCCTTGGATGTAAGCAGATCAAGTTTCTGAGCAGAAGGGGCACGGGTCTCCCCCAGGTGGTATTGATGTTAAAATGGGTGACGTCTTCAACTCCTCTTCTTAGGCCTGACAGCCTGTTTTAAAGTTTTCCAGCAGGGGGTGGCTCTGAAGTAAAGGACCAATCTCCTGTATAGGGAGGAATCGTCAGGCAGAGCCCTACACTGGAGCCAACATCGTTCATAACTCATATTCTGGTCCTTAACTTTCCATCTGCACAAGTGACAGTTCACCCCCGGGTATTTTATTATGTAGACAAGTCTGAGGTTTATTTAGATATGAATTATGAAATTATACACTGCACGGTTCACGAGTTCTATGTTTCGGCTTCCCTGATGGTCCAAGACAAAGCGAGTGACCCATCAAACTGTTCGCCTGCTCATTGGCCATCTAACGAGGTGTCCTGTTTTTATGTAAGTCTTTCATATTCCAAGATATGAGACATAGGGGAAATATGGATCTTTTAAAAATGTTACCTGGTGTGTGCTTCTTGGGAATGCCTTGAACTCCTGGGAAGGCTCTGTTATCTTTTTATGAGGTGTGAAATTACACAGGATACAGCTTTCACATACAGCTCGTCACCTAGCTCAGAGATGCCTTGGCCGGCCAGTGACCCATAACCAGCACACAAACATACACTGGCCAAATGTCTCCTCTCAGTGAGAGGGAGGGGTAGGGCAAGGATAAGGGAGAAATGGCTACTCTTAGCAAGATGGAGTCTGCGTACTTCACTGTGTGTTGCGCATGTTTGCGACAGTATTCATCTTTTTAGTAGAAAAAAAAAAACCAAATAAGTTTATAACAAAAAATTATAATTATTCAAAAATATGTTTTACATTTTAATTTTATTTTTTTGGCTGTGGTCATCACCAAATAGAGCAGTTGGCCTTAAATAACATCCTTACACGAGGAACATAACTGAAATTACGTGATTGAAATTACTTCTATTATCTCTAATAAAACCTTGTGAATTGGAAAGGTCTTCTGGCTAAATAAAGTAGATATCAATGTTCTAATCAAAAAGGTGACAATCCTTTTGTAGACACACATGAGTAAATACATCTTGAATTAACCATCAGTCACGGAGTTAGACGTTTTCTTGATTGTTGTCCCTTAAAGAAGAACTCCAGGAATGTATGCTACTTTAAAGAATGCTGGCTTATAAGGGGTTAAATGCAATACAAGGTCATAGAAAAAACACTTTAACATTTTTCCACGTTATTTGCCTTTTTAATCGGAGACCAATCAACAGCCAATGAGTGTAACCCAAATTGAAAGATGTTCTGCAGCTATCCCTGGACTTATCATGCACAAAGCATTGCATTAAACATAATAATAATGAATAACAGAAAAAACATGGAAACACATGATCTTGCACAATGAATCACTTTATTGAATTGAATAAAAGCAAAATATATTGCACTCACATTTGTGAATAAGGATGAGCATCATGCAATGCCTCATAGCGAGGAGGATGTAAGCAAGGGTTTTCAAACTAGCTGCCCTCCAGCTGTTGCAGAACTACAACTCCCATCATGCCTCTGCCTTTGGGAGCCATGCTTGTAACTGTCAATCTTGCAATGCCTCATGGGACTTGTAGTTTGGCAACAGCTGCAGGGCCGCCAGTTTTACACCCCCGTGATAAGCTTTCACCATGGCCAGTGGTGGAGGGAGAACGATAGCTTCAGTTGGAATCCTTACTTGCAGTGCTCACAGGCCAAGGAAAGAAGAGACACACTCCCACCCTCAGGGCTATTCTTCACACCGAAGCCTAAAGTATACAGACATGTCCAACAACACTTCCTCTGACAGGGGACACTGGTTACTTAGGTGGTATGTTTCAAGGTTGGGTCCCCCTTTTTCAAGCTCCCCTTTTCTATTAAACACAACAAATCATATGCCACCTCATGGACTTAGGCCTTCTTTTTACAATTTACACTTTTACAGAGCATGAGCTATATAACTACACCTCTAACTCTAGACATTCTGGGCTCCACCAGAGAAGCTGTGGAGTCATTTGCAGCCACCCCCAACCAGGGGCGGACTGACAACTCATGGGGCCCCCGGCAATAGGGGATCATGGGGCCCCTGTGTCCTTGCCCAAACTCAAAAAAGCCTATGAAAAAGGTACCAGGGGCATCTCATGGGGCCCCCTACTGACCCCGGGCCCTCGGGCAGCGCCCGAGTTTCCAAATGGTCAGTCCGCCCATGGGGGCAAGTAAAATGGCTGCTGTATAGTGGAGCCGCATCTATGCTATGCATTATGCTATCGCTATACTGCTGATGCTCAGAAAAAAAATGTGAATTGTAAATGAAAGAAAGAAAACGACAGGGCGACTTTCACCTCCCTGGATTTAACCCCTTATAAACCCGCACATTTTTAAAAGTTCATATATTCCTGGAACTCATCTTTAAATTAAGCAATGGATGCAATGGATTCAGTTATTCTCGCACCACTCAGTACTGACATAAACTTCCTAGATCAGCTTAACCAACCTTGCAAGTTTATGGAGTGCCCTTCAATGTTTAAAAGTTATGCTGCCCTGGGAATGGCCATATCATGCTTTCACATCCAACCTCCCTCAGATGTCTATGGGCAACCTTACAGTTAACCTTTGCCCAGATCATGCAAACTAGTGTAAATATTTACATATTCTGACCAAGTAGTAAAAGCACTTTAAAACAAGCTCCCATTCATATCTGTATCTATAAGCGCTGTGAAGAAATGTAGTCTCAAAATTTACAATACAGGCTTAGAATTTTTTTCTTTGAGATCAGAACTTTAGCATCCTACTCGTCCCCTAATGTAAACAATAAACAGGTGTTTCTGAGGGTGCACTCACAGTGGGCACAGTTGAACTGAACCATTCCTGAGTTTGATTGTTCCCCCTTCCCACTCTCCTTTTGGTCTGCATTCACAATGGGCCATAAGCAAATATTACTGAGCACACTTACATGATCATCTTTACCAACCAGACCATAGTAATCCCTGCTTCTGTACTCGGTCATCTATGGAGAGTTCTGTGCTAAGGAACAGTTTTCACCCACACTGGAGCGAACAGTACCAATAAACAGGTGAACCCTGACCGGGACTACCTCTTCCAAGTGATCCTGGACATCCGGAGTTTGATTGTCCCCCTTTTCCACTTTCATTTTGGTCTGCATTCGCAATGGGCCATAAGCAAATATTCCTGAGCACACTTACATGATCATCTTGACCAACCAGACCATAGAAACCCCTGCTTCTGTACTCAGTCATCTATGGAGAGTTCTGTGCTATGGAACAGTTTGCACCCACACTGGAGTGAACTGTACTAATAAACAGGTGAACCACGATTACCTCTTCTAAGTGATCCTGGACATGGCATGCTTAACCATTCCTAGGCACAGTTTGGAACAATCACACTACACAAATGAGCCAAAGACGGTTAGCCATGCCAGAACATGACGTGAGTGTGCCCTAAATTTAGGAAACTGACTGCATCCATACTCTGGAGCCTTTGTTGTAATTGTTGAGAATGAATACCTTCACATTAAAAGCAGCTAAAGAAGTCATGTATTGCTTGTTGTAAAGTTCTTTTACTGTTTGTTAATCATATGTGAAAGGTTTAATGTCTATATTCTGGGTGCAAGTGCAGTTCCTTCGTGCAGACAATCCAACCTTTGCTTCTAATTACAATTAGACAGTAACTCATAGAGAAGATTTCATAGGTACAGTGGGTTTCATTTCAGGCAGACTGTTGCCTGGTCATTGGTGTGATCACTGAAACCCCTGTTTCTGCTCTGGTAATCTGTTCCCTTTACCAAATTGCCCATGAAATCACTTACTTTTGGTTAACAGTTTAAACAGGAGAGAAAACCAAAACATCAAGCTTTCCCTAGTACATAGCATTCCTGATCATTTTGAGCTCTAACTGTTCTACGGGTGGGAGACATTTGCATTTCCATTTGAAATCATGTCCAACACATGTGAACTCCAAGAGCACTGGTATATTATTGTGCCTGCGACAGCACAAGTGATAAATGAGATTTCTGGGCAGTTGGCCCAGCCCTGGTCAGGATTAGTGAGCCTATTAGCTGCTGATGGCTTTCCATTACAATATCAGTTTGAAAGAGCACTAAACAAGAAAGCTGTGTTTTTATATTCACATTTAATTACCTCCATCAGGACCATAAATGAGATCATTAGTTGAAGTGGCAGTAATTTGTACAGACAATGGTACATTATTGCAGCTAGAACACAGTGGTTCAAATATTTTTCTTAATGCTTGGGTTTCAAAATCAGTGGAAACTGTTGTAGAATTACATTCTTAAGTTCTCTTAAAATACACATTCCAAGGCAATCAATAATGTCTTGCAAACCTCAGTCAGAAACATGGGTTCGTATTTTTGGGGATTTAGTAAGGATTCTGCAAACCAACATTAAAGCAAAGCAGTACTCAAATAAATGTATCTAAACAGACCAGATCTATTAAAACCGAACTCTAGGCTAACAGCTAAGTATATGTGAGCTGTCTTACCTGTCAAAGGATTTGTATTTCTGTCCAGGACTCAGCTTTTCACAGGCCTTCCAGACTGTATAACTAGCCTAGTGACCTGACTTTTCTCTGCTGCAGTTATGCATGAAAAATTGGACACCATCCCACCCTCCAGCCTGTGATTAGAGAGTAAAGGTCCAGTAACAGCATTAGGCAGCTATCTCTCCTCTTGTCATGTTCTTTGTCAGCCCAGGTGAATGCAAGATACCTGATGGCTATTGTACAGGGGATTAACAGAAGCTCAAATCATGACAAATTCAAGTTTTTACACTAGTTGAATTTAAAATACATTTTATGATTCTTTAAAATTAGACAACTTTAACCACTTACTCTCCTGAGGATTTACCCCCCTTTCTGACCAGGCCATCTTTTGTGTTATGGCGCTGCGTTACTTTAACTGACAATTGTGTGGTCATGCAGCGCTGCACCCAAATTAAAGTTACATCCTTTTTTTCCCACAAATAGAGCTTTATTTCGGTGGTATTTGATCGCCTGTGTGTTTTACATTTTTTGCGCTATAAAATAAAAGACCTACAATTGAGAAAACAACAATATTTTTGACTTTTTGCTATTAAACATGTCCAGTAAAAAAAATTTAAAAAAATAAAATTTCTTCATAAATGTAGGCCAAAATTAATTCTGCTACATGTCCTTGCTAAAAAAAAATCCCAATACGTGTAAATTAATTGGTTTATGTGAAATTTATAGCGTTTACAAATGGCGGTATATATACTGGGATTTTTTTTTTTTCATTTTTACTAGTAATGGCGGCAATCAGCTACTTATAGCGGGAATGCGGCGGGCATTCAGACACTGGGGGGGAACTGACTTGGTGTCACTGACATCCCCAGTGACACCAATACAGTGATCAGTGCTAATAAAAACCACTAACACTGTACTAATGGAACTGGGCAGGAAGGGGTTAACATCTGGGGTAATCAAAGGGTTAACTGTGTGTTGGGTGAGTTTTACTATGGGACTGTGTCTGTGTGCTTCACTGTAAGCACACTGCTTTGCATGGCTGTGGTGTGCACAGCCATGTAAAGCAGTGTGCATGCGCTGACAGGGAAGAGAACTGTATTCTTTACAAACAGTTCTCCCCCGTTGGAGATTCTCGGCAATCACTCGGCGCCGGTGAGTAATCACCGGCCAGGACTCGATGATTGACAGCCGCAGCCATGAATGGCGGCGTGGGTAATGTGCCCCCAACCTGGAAATGCAAAATCACATATATATATATATATATATATATATATATGTGTGATTTTGCGCATCCGTGCCACCCTGTAGCAGTATATCTGCTATAGGGCAAATGGGAAACGGTTAAAGAGACATTACCCAATATCATTAACCTAAAACACATTTCCATTAAGATTTATTCTTATTTATGAAATTCACTGTCAAGGTTTCCTTCCCCAAGACATGCAAAAGACAGGACAAACCCGGGAGAACAGAGTTTTCAGTTCAGAAACATTTTGTGGTAATTTTATACCTTCAGTATTATTGTCAGCACAGACTCCTGTGCCTTGCTTTTGGTCTCTGAGGTTGTTGAGTGGCTTCATTGACCAAAGAGGTTCTGCAAGAAATAGCAAGGCCAATCAGCAACTTTATGAAATAAAATTGCTATTTACATAAGTGAGTGCCTTTGTATTCTTGGGTACTCTCAGGGCCGTCTTTAATATTGATTGGGCCCTGGGCAAATGCTTTCTTTACCCCCCCCCCCCATGTAATTTTGCTCTGCACCCCAGCATCCAAAAAAAAAACAAAAATACACATAGACCTCCCCTTTACTACCCTCATCATTACACAGGACCCCCTCCTCCATACTACCTTCATCAATACACAGGACCCCCTCCCCCATACTACCCCATGCTACCCCCACCATTACACAGGACCCCCTCTCCCATCATTACACAGGACCCCCTACCCTATGTCACCTCCATCATTACACAGGACCCCGCCTGTAAATCCCTGTGAATGGATGGACTACAAATCCTGTCTGCCACTGCAGCAGACGTCTTGCAGTTCTTAATGAACTGTGGGGGTGCTGTTGAGCACTGGTTCATTGACATTTCCTACAGCTTTCAAATAGAAAGTCTGTACAGAGGTATGGGTAGAAAGCTATGGGCAGTTTCTGCAGGAACCTGCTGAATGGTGGCATTAGAATTAGGGGGAATTGCCCTGTAAGAAAGGTCTGGGCATTGTAGCAGAGCTGTGTAAATCCCAGAACTGGATAGATGGACAAATCCTTTGGCAGATAAAACAACTACCTTATCTGAATTTCATCTCTGTATCTAGAATTGTGCCTTGAGTTCAACTTTATTGTTCTAATGCAGACCCAAAAAATGATGCACAGCATCATTTAACCCACATTTAGTGAAATCAGGGCACCCTGGGGAAGGGGGGCATCTCCCTAGCAAGAATTTGCAGTACCACTGCACAAAATGGCTCTCCTATGTCACTACCTAAACCCAGAATATAGGATTATTGATATACACAAACAAGGAGGGAAGGCCATAGAAATGGACTTTATAGGCACTTCAACAATGTTCATTAAAATAGTTACTTTATTGAGTACACACAAATGTGCAGTAATTAGTAAAAACATCTTCTTACAAACTGTAATTGTTGATTACCAAAGGTCGATGCACATTTTTTGTCTGGACCAGATTTGGTGATATGACTATACCTCTTCAACGCATTTTATACAACTAAATGCTTCTTTATGTGGTCCAATCGATCCGGAACCGGCAACATTACTGGACCTCCATTTGTAGGAAGGTCAGTGTAAATCCCTGTTGTTCCTGTCAGTCTCTCTGCTTTCCTATTAAAAAACTGACCACACTAGTCATGAGAGCACAGCATGGTCAGTTCTCTAACAATGCTGGGAATGCAGCCTGTTCTCCTCCAATGATCAGACTTGTTCTGACACACACAACTGCACAGCATTCACTTGGCAGATCAGTGTCCAGCTCTTTCTTCTTTCCCCTATCTTTTGGAGAACAGAGTGAATGTGATCACTTATACAAAAGGGGAAAAAAAAGTATGTATAATGTTTTTTATATCTATGCACAAATGTTTTGCCTTTCATTTCTATTTTAAACTAAATGGGTTGTTTTACAAGGTGAGTTTACAATCACTAAAGTATATAAATGCTTCTTTTTAACCTATTTTGTAAAAGTGACCATGTGATGATTTTTTTTCATTCCATTTTATTTGTAACTATTCACAAAGTTTCATTGTATGTCTTATTTCTAACATTATTGTACAGTATATAAAGCAGTGCTCCCTTCTTTTAGAATATTAAAGTGATTGTAAGCCGTAAAACAACTCATTCAGTTTAACATAGAAATGAAAGGCAAAATATTTGTGTATAGATATAAAACAAATTATAAATACCTTTTTTCCTTATTTTATAAGAACTTGGGGAGGTGAAACAGCAGTACAATGATCTTCTCAGAGAAAGGTTGTGGTGGAAGGGAGGGGGGGATGAAAAGCATGTCAGGTCAAGTCTGAGCATTGGATGAGAGCATACCGAGTTCCCAGCACATCTAGAGAACTGACCACTTTGTGCTCATGCTGTCAGGTCAGTTTTTAACAGGAAAGCAGATGGATTGGCAAGAACATCAGGTTTTTCACACAAAGGAAGCAATACAAAGAGAACTTGGTACTTTTCCATACAAGTACATGGTACAGTAGGCACATATCAGGAATAGGAAATGTTACATGTTAAATAGAAATGTTAAATGTTAGATTTACATAGCCCAGGGGCGGACTGACCATTTGGAAATTACCCGAGGGCCCGGGGTCAGTAGGGGGCCCCATGAGATGCCCCTGGTACCTTTTTCATAGGCTTTTTTGAGCTTGGGCAAGGACACAGGGGTCCATGATCCCCTATTGCCCAGGGGCCCAATGAGTTGTCAGTCCGCCCCTGACATAGCCTTTAACCGTTTCAGAACCACAATCTGTAGATTACCGTTAATCTATGCTCCATCTGACACATAGCACCATGCACCTGTAATGAAACTGCATTGTCACTGACAAGTATACAGTAAAAATTAGGAGCTAATCAGCGTTGACCAGGGGTGTTCCTAGGCCCGAGCACCTGGGGCTCGCATACCATATTTTCTCCATAATGCTCTAGGTAAGCAACTTTAAGTAGAGGTCCCTGCATAGCCTGGTTGGTGTCATCTGTGTGCTGCTAAACACAAAATATCATTGTTGTCAATAGTTGCTCCCAACCCCATCACTGGGGCCTAGAGGTTGACTGCTTTGTGGGGACCCAGGCAGGGGTGGACTGACCATTTGGAAACTCGGGCACGGCTCGAGGGCCTGGGGTCAGTAGGGGGCCCCATGAGATGCCCCTGGTACCTTTTTCATAGGCTTTTTTGAGTTTGGGAAAGGACACAGGGGCCTCATGATCCCCTATTGCCCGGGGGCCCCATGAGTTGTCAGTCCGCCCCTGGACCCAGGAAATATTGGGCCTTGCAAATCATTCTGCTTCTAGACCATGCTGTGCATGTTGAGGTTGTAGGGTGTGTCCATGGACATAGATAAGCAGTTGGTCTTGAGGACATGTATAAGAAGCCAAATGATTGATCATTTTCTATCTCTAACAAATTAATACAATGAGATTTTGGTGGGGCTCCGATAGCTCCATGCCCTTTATTCAGTATTTGCAAGATGGCTGTGCATTCTTGGTCCCATCTGCTGGGCTGGCCACCTGCCCGCTCTTGCTGTCGCTTGCCCGCTTCAACTACATCTTTTACCATTTCTCATGCGAACAAGCAGCCAAAACAAAATGGGCTTGGAAGTAGCAGTGAGTGGGACACAGCAAACAGCAGAACATCCATCTGGTGCCCACAGCCGAGGAAATAAAGCATGAAGCTAAAATTAATTGAGTCAGTATATCAGAATAAAAGAGAGCAATGTTTCTTTTATCCAGCAACAGGCCTTTAGATCAATACAAAATTGTTATCATTGATCTGTTAAATAAATCTGGCCCTGCCGCTCTGGGTTTAAGGTTGCTCTAATGACATGACCCCTCCACCCACCCTTTTCATAAATTGAAGTAACCTGGAGCCTCATGCCTGGCTTCCTTATGAGCCCGGGTTAATGAAACGTGAGAAATTATTGAGTGGTGCACTTTTTCTTTTTCCTGGAGCAGTGATTTGATGCCAGAGAGCTCATTTGAAGCACTCAGAACAATATAAAGCAAGGAGCTGTTCTCAGAGCACCGGTTGTTCTGGCACTTAATAAGTAGCTCTTCTTGACTGCTCATATTTCTCTGCCGTTACTAAATAAGTTAATCACTTCACGAATAGGGAAATCTGCAGGTGCCTTTGAGGCTTTGTTAACACAGTGCCTAAGCCAGCTCTGCGTTCCCTCCTAATCCTTTCTAAGACAGTATGAGGCAGTGAAGTAAGCTGTAATCAGTTTTTAATGTTAGAAACAATATCTCCACTCAGGCTGGTTGCCTAGAGCAACAGGGCAGGAACGGAACGCCTGAAATGAAATGGGATTGCTGCACTTGCCTTGTGCAGCCATCCATATACACACAGTTATTTCCCTTGGCTCTTCCCCCTCGTGGATAAAGTGCTTTTTATCAGCAGGGGGCTCCTTCAACCTCATGACAGCTGCCAATTGGATACGGCCCCTGCTAGGAACACGTCTCCCTATGATAGGAAAATTTAAGTCCCTTTTAAGTGGCTAAAGGGAAATGACGGTCATGAATATTTCTCTTCTGTGCCCCTAGGTTACACAAGGTATTCACAGCAATATAAAATTGATTTTACTGTGATGAGAATAGCTACCAAAAGGAGGTCAAAACAAAGTTATGGAAAGATTAATAGCTTTATACCATACCAGGCAGGGTGTGTACTGTACACTTCAAGAATTAGATACAAGATACATTCAAGAGACACTGGGACTGCAGTAAAGATAGTCATTTGAAACACTCATTGCCTCGAGCTAGGCAGCTTTCATGCAACCAGGGCTATCCTACAATCCAGGGTTTCTCAACCAGGGTTCTGTGGAACACTAGGGTTCTTTCAGATGTTACCAGGGGTTCCTTGAGCAATGGGCAATTTCTGCCTCTCAGATAAGTTCCCACTGACATCATTGATCTATTTAGCTATTTATAAGAGGGTCATATTTCCCAGTGACCACAACTGTAAAGAGCCTTCTGGCCACTGACCATCACACTCATGTATCATGAGTTGTAGATATAGTAATATTAGCAAGGGTTCCCTGAAACTGGAAAGTTATTTCAAGGTTTCCTCTGTGCTGAAAAGGTTGAGAAAGGCTGCTCCAATCAGTATGTCACTCAAAGCTTAAACTGGAATTCCAGTCAAAACCTTGCTGAGGCTAAATCTACTCCCAGCCCCATTCTAAGCCTAATCTGTCTAACCCTGTAAAAGATCGCTATACTTACCTATTCTGAAGCCACTCTGGTGCGGTCTCTAGTGGCAGTTTCTTTGTAGAGAAAGAAAGCCGATAATGGCTGGGAAATTAATAGGAGTTGACATCACCCATAGACTTTCTATGCATCCGTTGTTGGCTGCCTCTGCTTTACACAGAAGCTGCCACTGACAGCTCAGCCTGGGACTGGACTGGAGCAGCTTCAGAATAGGTAACTATAATTATCCTTTTTTATTAAAGGGTTAGCTAGATCAGGCTTAGAATGGGGCAGGGAGTAGATTTAGAGTTAGGTTTTGGCTGGAATTCCACTTTAAACCAAAAGAATGAGCACCAGACCAAATTCATAAAGAAGTCAGAAACAGCTTTATTGATTCTCAAAACAGCCAACACATTGCAGGAGCAAAACACGCTCCCCCCTTCAACAGGGCTCAATAATGTTTGCATGTTTTTAAATGTACTCATGGAAGCAGAAGCCAAAAGGAAACTTATTGTTTGCAAAGGAATAAGATAGGGCAGAATTATGCCAGTGATACATCTGCAACAAACCAAACAGACACATAATATGGCTGACATGGGCACATCCAAACCTAAAGGGTGGTGGGGAGGTTAAAGAAAAGAAAAATGGAAAAGGCATTGCAGTCTGGTTACTGGACGGATCATTTAACGATGTTGCAAAAAAGTGCATATAAGTTGAAGTGGAAGAAAAACCTTACTATTCTTAAAAATGTTCTTTCTCCCTTCTAATACCTCTCTTGCCTAACCTGTATAAAAAAAAGATCTGTGTACTTACCTGTAGCGCCCTCCTAGTTAGGCTGATAGGTAAATTTAGTTTTTGGCTTTAGCTGTAGTCAGGGGTGCAGTGATGGTTTGGTTTGGTCTGCTCAGAGCTTCACAAAATAAGAGTTTGATTACTTCCCCCTGCCTCTAGAAGACGTTTCTAGTGATTAGGGCAGGAGAATGTCAAAATGTCCTGTCTGCTAAAATTCAGCAGGTCCTAGCCAGTCCCTGGGGAAGTGTGCCCAGATGGAGCTAGGTTGCTGTTTAATAGTCTGGAGCCCTGAGAAGATGGTCATTTTTGACCCCTGTGGGGATGTATTGGTGAGCTAAGAGGAGAGGGGCTACTTGCCTCTGGTACCCTATGGACCGAATACTGGACTACTTTGCAAGAGGCTGTGCCTATCTATCTACCAGGTCCCAGCGAATAAAGTCTCTACTTGTGGTCACACTTCTTCGTGGTCCCCAGCCATGAACCATGGACTGTTCCAGTCTACCTTTACCTGTGCTCATACTGCTGCATGGTTTCCAGCCGCGAACCTGAAGTTTTCCAGTCTGCCTTTACCTGTGCTCATACTGCTTCATGGTCCCTAGCCGTGAACTATGGACTGTTCCAGGCTACCTTTACATGTACTCATACTGCTTCACAGTCCCCAGTCATGAACCATGGACTGTTCCAGTCTGCCTTTACCTGTGCTCATACTGCTTAATAGTTCCCATCATATCTGTCCTAGACATTTGCACAGGGGAGGCCTACAGGCAAACAAAAATCTATTAATGTCTGCAGGCACCATAAATCCCCTCAAAACTGCAGGAAAACAGTTAAACACAGATATGAAATATATATAAGGGAATTGTTTTACTTGTGATTTGTGATTCTGTTCTGAGATTTACTCCACTCTGCCACATAGCACAGCCCTGTCTGGCAGGGCAGGATACCTGATTTTGCTCTGCTACAGATAAAGTCTGTAGACATGAAATAAGAATAAAGCATATTTCTCTATAGTGTGTACATTTCTCTATTAAAAACAGTAAATGTAATTTCTGTCTGCTGCTTTATTCTTCTGCTATCAGCATGAATCAATTATGATAAGTTTATCTGACACAAAGAAAAAATGGTGACGTGAAAGGACCTCCAGCTGTTTGACAGCCTCAGCTCTGTTCCTGTGAGCTGTGTGAATGGGGGTTTGTCCCTTCCCTCCAATCAACTGTCAGAGCTCTCTTCACTGAGCTCTGAAGAGTGTCATTTCAGCTCTCCACCCCCTTTTTCCTGACAGCTCAGGCAAGCTTTATTAATTCTGGATTTTGAATGGGTGTGGAGAAGTGAAGGTTGCAGATAAACAGATACAACCAATGTAGAAGGATTTGTTTCATCTCTGTGTATGCCCTGAAGCCAGTCACTTTACTAGGTATGCATAAGGGTTTACAACTACTTTAAGCTTGTGAAAAGAAAGAAGAAGCTCATCCCTCTGTCACTCTGCTCATCCCCTTATCAGTATATGCCTTGTTAGCACATGGGCACTGAGGCACAGCAGGCTTTCTCTTTGTGCTTTTTCTTCCTCTCTGTCTTGGAAATTCGCTTTAACGAATTTCTCCTTACCGTGAGTACTCGCAGTTGGATGCGCAGAAATCCCCCATAAAGCTGTGCGAATCTCGCTTACCACGACTGCAGCCAAACTACACGATTCCTGCCCATCCAAATACTTTGGTTCTGTTGAATTTGTGGGTGATGGAGCTCCGTTACCCTAGAATGATCACACGACACTCCAAGGCTGGTTGCAACTCACATAAGGGCCGATTTTAGGCTCAGCTCTCTGTTTTATTAAGAATACACACATGCCCCCCACATGAATAAAGTCAATCCCTCCCACCGAACAATACAATGGGGATTGCTTATACAGAGGATGTACATTCCAATTGGAGCATAGCCTTTGCTATTATCTATCACTGGTCCTCCCCCATGAGTCTTCTGAGGTCAGCAGACTTCCTCCCCTTCCCCCCTATGAGCCATCTGAGGTCATATTTCCTGTCCTACTAGCTTCTATTGGTATGCAAAATTCTCTGCACAAGCATCTCCCTAAAAATATCAGTCTGTACCTGGATGGGCCCGATACGATCTTTATTAAAACACATCCATCCAGATACAGTTTCAAGTTGGTAATGGGTTGTAAGATATGCATAAGCCTACACGTGGAGTTCACACCGCTTGCGCATTGCGTTATGAAGCCCACGTGGTACCATGCTGCTGATATGTGGATACAGGCCCACGGTCTACTGACAGCAGCATTCGCATGGAATGCCGTGGTGGTATACACGCCGGTCTATAAGCGCAGATCTGCCATCTCATCCATTACCAAGCCGAGTACTGTAATACATACATTGTACATGCGCATGGCCCAATTGCAGCCTTCAGAGCTTTAATTAAGCCACACGAGAGACATATGAATAACACGAATACATGACACATTTAAAGTTCGACCAACAATACAAAATTTCCATGACATTCCCTCCTGTTTTATCATATTCTCCTCGTGTCCCTTCTTGATCTTCTTCAGCTTGATGGGTGTAGTCTCAAACTTCAAAGAGTTCCTGTAGTTGTCCCTGAGAATAAAGCTCCACGGGGTACCTGAAACAACAAGACCCGACGCAGACTCGACGCAAACAGGCTTGATTGAAGCGATGATCCTCAAGAGCGTTGGAACCTTCACTACAGGAAGGCTCTTGCAAAAACCACAAACAGACTTGTGGTATGAATAAAGCTTGTGATCCCACGGTGGTCTGGGGAGATCCAGCAACAGATTCTCAAATTGCCCCTGCAGACGGGGCCACACAAGGCTGGTCTCGACCCAGACAGTTTTCCAAATCGCAGACACAAACCATGATGAGGCTTGAAGCTTGCTTGAAGGTCTTGGAGAATGTGGTCTTCAGAGAGATAAATTAGAGGGAAGCCAGGACGTAATCTGTAGAGAAGGTGGATGGTTGGTGAGGTCTTCCTCCGATCAGTGGTTGGAGTGGGATCCCAGGAGCGGGCATGGAGATGTGGTCGTCTGCCCGAGCTTGGTTTACACGGTCGATGAGGCAACAGGAACATCTCACCGCGGCATATAAAAGGCAGATGAAAAAGAGAAGCATCAGGATATACACTCCCACTTCCTTCAACCAAGATCCGATGGAGAACAGGAAATCTCCCAATCCTCCCAAACCCTTGAACGGATTCCAACCCTCACTAGCTATAGCTCTAGCTTTTCCCTGTAGTTCACTAACTTTGTCCATATGGGCCTGGACCTTGTCATCGGTGTCTTCTATCCAAGTACAACAATCCTCTCCGATGAACTCACAGAACCCCCCTTTGGCGGCTAAAAGATAATCGAGGGCCATCTTCTCCTGAAGCACTAAAATTCCCATCTGCCGTTGTTCTTGGGCAATTTCTCTGACAGCCTCTACGGTCTCGTTAAACATACTATCCACGATGACAGAAAAATTGTTCAGGCGCTTCATAAGTTCTATTCCCCATCCTGTCCATGAGGGGAACCAAGCCCATGCCTGGTCGCCCTCAGAGAACAGTTCCCTGCGAACTCTCCCTGCCATCCTTACCTTCTTGTGGACCATCAACTCTTCATGGTCCATCACTACATAGGATGCGGGGACTAGCTTTATGAGGGCACACGAACCTTTCGCGTTCTGGGGAAATGTTCTATAGGCTGCCGAACCACACAGAAAATAGTATGGACCTGTCAGAGCAGAACAGGAGGAGTTCCTCGTTCGGCCTCTGGTACCGAGCAACAGTTGCACAGACTGGGGGATTGCTCCCTCAGTCTGCACATCACATCCGTCCTTCCAACACACGTGGTCTGGTCGGTCAGTGTGGCCACTCAGAAAGGAAGTCTGGTCAGTCAGATTGACAGTTATACCTCCCTCGCAGGTGGCAGTCCCAACAAACTTGTTACCTGTGCCAAAGCTGATGTTAAAGCACACCTGAGGGCTGCCTAGCTGCCCAGTTACCCATAATGGACTGGTGAGGGCCCTACAGGAGCTAGAGCTAATATTGGTGCTGAAACTGATGTTACCTGCTAAAAATGTGTCATTAAGTTCTACCGACAAATGTCTACGTGGGGGCTGACCAGGGGTCCCTTGCTTTTTCATGCCGACGCGGATGTCATATAGGGCATGAACAGCGGCCATTGCGGACATGTGATGACTGGGTGGGGGCTTTGAGCATACCCAACAGTTGGTTTTGTTGGCGGTTCTGGCTAAACGCAGGTGCATTTTAAATAAAAGGTTGGGGTATCTGCCGTCTTTTCCTCCGTTCACACACATGTATGACATACAAACAAAAAGAAAAAGGAAAATGACACCCCTCATTCTCTGGTGTAGCTGAAAAGCTTCTTGCAGTGGCTTGCGTGCACCCAGTTGTCTCGTCCCTCGAGTTTGAGTGAGGTAGGTGTCGTCAGCTGGACTTGGTATGGTCCGGTGAACCGTGGCTCGAGTCCGGTTCTTTGATGTTTCTTTAGGACGACCCAATCACCTGGCTCAATAGAAAGAACACCTGTTATTGTATTTGGATCGGGGAGCGATTCGCGAACCCGATGGTGTATCTTCTGCAGCTCCCGTTGCAGAGATTGCACATAACCTGTAAGCTGTGAATGCAAAGACGACAACTGTTGAGGAAAGTACAACCCTGTTTTGGGAGGTCCCCCAAACAACACCTCGTAGGGTGACAGCCCATGTGGTTGCCGAGGGGCATTCCGGATGGAATAGGGGGCAATGGGGAGATACTCAGGCCAAGGTTTTTGGGTATTGGAAGACGTTCAACCTTACCGCTACTCTCGGGGTGATATGGGGTGTGTCGCCGCTGACTCCAGTTCCACCAAAGAAATGCAGTCGTGTCCTTTGGAAGAGAGATTAGTAGTGGACAAAGAAGACATGTTAGCAGAAGAGGTGTTAGTATTGTTAGTCGTGTTGCAAAATTCAGCACTGTCATTGCTGTCCTCCCCCCCCTTCTCATCTTCCGACACAGGAAGAAGAGAAGCTGGGTTAAGAATAGTGCATCGTTTGATAGTGAGGTTAGTAGGGGTTAGGAGGGCTTTCCCCTGAGAGGGGTACCTTGCCTTGGATGTCCTGTTTTCGCAGGACCGTTCTTGCTGCACCGGTGTCAGTGAGGCAAGGGAGGGGATATTTTAATTCCTCTAGAAAAAGATGGATCTGGGCCGACACCGATTTGTCAACTTCCTATGAGAATTCATAGGAGTTACTTACCATGGTGGTCATAGGGGCGGAGGACTCATCAGGAATGAACTGCCACCGACCTTTAGGTAATTGGGGACAGCTCCTCCTCATGTGCCCCGTTTGGTGGCACTGGAAGCACCTGGGTGGGGGCCTATCCTTCCTGTGACCCAGATCCCTTGGTTTTTCGTGTGGGGTCTGGGACATAAGAACTTTGGCCTTGTCTTGTTTTCTTCTATCCATTTCCCTCTCTATTGCCGCAAGAGTGGAAAGGATAGCAGGGATAGACATCTCATTATATTCGGGTCGGGCCAGAACCAGCCTTTCCCGAATTTTAGTATCGATGCCTTCCAAAAATTTGGCCCGCAACAGAATGTGCGTCGCGGTCACCTTTACCCCTTCAGTTGGAGCATCAGGTCCAACTTCCAGATCCGCATCCAGTGCCGTCTGCTTGAGACGGCGCCAGAAGCAGGCGCTTTCCTCATTAGGACCCTGGGTGAGCTTCATCATGTCCGTAGTAGAGGTAGCACCATACATTTCTGGAAGCTTTGCCTTTAGCTGTGTACAGAACTCTTTGCCCCCTGAAGTCATCTCCTCATGCGTGGTTATAGAGCACCCTGCAATCACTGTACTGGCCACTTCCATGCCCACCTTTGCCCGTAGGATCTGTGCACAATCTGACCCGCTCATACCATAGCTGAACTGGTTTTGTCCAAACATTCGAGCAAATCCTCTCGGATTGACTCGATAGTCCGGGAGCTCAGCCAGAATAGTGCGGATCTCTGCCGGGGTGAAGGGGACATGCCAAACTACCCGTTCCCCTAAAGTCCGTTCCCCCCGTGCATTGGGAGGACCTTCAAATTGCTGCACCCTGACTGGATAGGCCTCGGTCCGGGAAGAGTGCAAGGGCTGACCCAGCTTCATCGGTGGGCTTAGATTAACCACCTCGCTTACTGCACCTTCAGGTTTGAGGTCCCTCAGATCAGGGTATAGCTGGGGGGCAGGGGTCTGATCAGTGGTTCGTAGCGCTTTGATGCAATCCGCCCTGTTTTTTAACCGGGTGTCTATTCCCCTTGATTCACAGATAGTCTGCAAATCGGTTGTTGAGTAGGCTTCATAGTTGGAAACAGAAGGAGCTGGGGTGAAGCAGGGAGAAGGGAGAGGTAGAGGCAGAGGCTGAGGCATAGAGACAGAAGACACAGAAGGTATGTCAAGAGTGACGTCACTAACAGAAGAGACAGGTGCAGTTATACTTATCTCAGCCACTGTTGGTTGTTGGGGAACCCCAGCAGACCCTGATCCTGCCTGCCTTAGTAGAGTCAGCCCTGAAAGAGCTTCTTCCACCTCTGACACTGGATCCTCCTGTTTTATTCCCTCTGGAGGCCAGGTATACATCACCTGGTTCTTCCGGACAGACACCAGTTTATGTATGCCCTGCCTCCCTAATTGGATTGACCTGTGAAGCCATAGCTGTGCGATCTCTAGTTCTGACGCCTGCATCCGTGGTCCAAATTCAGAGATGAATTTTTCCCACCTCCATGCGTCAAATGTACCTTCCCGGGGAATTTCCCATCTGGTACCCTTCGACCATTTATTCCACCTTTTGAGGGGTTCTGTAGACTTCCCCCCCAAACTCACCTTCATCAGTTGTGCAGCTGTCCTTACCCTGAAGAGGGCTGGTTCCCCCTCTCTCTTCATGGACTGACTACTGCCCATCGTGACTAGTCACTGGTATATATCCCGCGTCCGGGTACCTGTTTACCCCCTGGAGCACTCGGTGGGATCCTACCGAGAGGCCTGATTCCACCACTTTCCCAGCACAGCGTAATTTATGTGATACTTATCGATCACCCGAAGCGCATCAAGTGGCGGTCAGACTGAGAGCACACCTCCCACTCCCACAGCGCAATTTGTGTGATCCTGACCACCCGAAGTGTTTGTGGTGACCAGGACTTCCCTGGACCGCCCACTCGCACAGCGTAATTTATGTGGTTCTCATCACCCACTGTGTTTGGCAGGCCACACCGCACAATGATGAAAGTGGCTTTTCTCTCCCTGCACACAGTAGCTAACACAAGTCAAAACAAAAAGAGGGGTTCTTGGATGTTACTTAGGGGTCACTGGTTGGGCAGAAACCTGCTAACTGACCTTTAGGAAATTTGTGTAAAAAGAAAAAAACTTTCCTAATACACACAGAAAAACCCTTTTTCAACCTGAAAAACTGTTAAAAAGGACAAAGTGGATCCTTATGAAAAACACGGGACGTTTCACAGTAAAACAACCACACAGAGGTAAACCGAAAAACTGCGCCAAAAATAACCTTGTTGCTGACGCAAAAATCACTCCTATCAGCACCGCTAAACGATCCACATTATACACGCAATCTTTACTGCAACCACCTAGAACCGTTTACACAAAAAGTCTGCTGGACGTGAAACACGCGACACAGCAGCTTAAAACAAACCCGCTTTACAATAAGGAACTACTTTTAACAGGAAAAACACAAGAAAAACATAATCACTATACAAGAAATCTATGTGCAAAAACCCAGACTTCACCGCGCTCATTAAATGTGGAACACGTGAAGGGAAAACTCGCTTAATACACTTTAAATTGGCTGGCAATACGCAAATTTAAAGCTAAAAGCAAACAAATGAAACTGTAAAAAATTTGGATTAAAAAACACAATATGGGTCAAATGCATATAGGAAACTTCATGCACATTGCATAGAGATTACTGCACATTTGGTAGCCAACAAAATGGCCACCAAACAAAAGGAGTCCATGTGGTTTGTCAAGAAGATGACCCCCCACAGAGGAGCACATGGCAGATACTAGAATGACCCCCCACAGAGGAGCACATGGCAGATACTAGAATGACCCCCCACAGAGGAGCACATGGCAGATACTAGAATGACCCCCCACAGAGGAGCACACGGCAGACTCTAGCCTCAAAATTGCCTCTTACATAAAACAGACTTTTAGACAGAACATACACTGGACAATTACACAACAATATGAAGCACACATACAACACAATTTGGGCACAATCACAGAACGGACATAAAACACCAACATATCACACTAACATGCACATGTAACAAAAAGGACCCCCTGCTGCATGCTTGCTGGGAGCATTAGTACCACAAAACATTGTACAGACCACATAACACAGATCTTACAACAGTTAACAATTAACCTAAGCCTTTCAGCACTGTAATAATTACCTCACGTGGAGGGGGGTAAAGCAATCACCACAGTACCTACAACCCGCAAATACTTACCTAACACTATGCAACAACTTTTACCCACTAAAACATATACCCGTTTAATTTTTGGTTGGAAGATTTTTTAAACTTGACCAAATCCAGCCAACCAAAACCCCCCCCTCTGCTGCGTTCCGCAGAGACAAACCCTTGTCTTTCACCCACAAATCAAGAGTTTAGGACAAAAAACGAGGTCCTTGTTAAGCGGTATTTCTTGTTAGCTAACAGAGAGCGAAATCAGCCACACGAACACGCAAAAAGCGATCCTCTTAATGGCAGAGAGACCTGAAATGTGCCGGCATACTTTTTGCTAGTTCATGATGGCCATTCCCCCCTCGTTCTAGGTTAGCTACGCAAGAATACGCGTTAGTATCCACCAGGCTCGCCAAACTGTCTTGGAAATTCGCTTTAACGAATTTCTCCTTACCGTGAGTACTCGCAGTTGGATGCGCAGAAATCCCCCATAAAGCTGTGCGAATCTCGCTTACCACGACTGCAGCCAAACTACACGATTCCTGCCCATCCAAATACTTTGGTTCTGTTGAATTTGTGGGTGATGGAGCTCCGTTACCCTAGAATGATCACACGACACTCCAAGGCTGGTTGCAACTCACATAAGGGCCGATTTTAGGCTCAGCTCTCTGTTTTATTAAGAATACACACATGCCCCCCACATGAATAAAGTCAATCCCTCCCACCGAACAATACAATGGGGATTGCTTATACAGAGGATGTACATTCCAATTGGAGCATAGCCTTTGCTATTATCTATCACTGGTCCTCCCCCATGAGTCTTCTGAGGTCAGCAGACTTCCTCCCCTTCCCCCCTATGAGCCATCTGAGGTCATATTTCCTGTCCTACTAGCTTCTATTGGTATGCAAAATTCTCTGCACAAGCATCTCCCTAAAAATATCAGTCTGTACCTGGATGGGCCCGATACGATCTTTATTAAAACACATCCATCCAGATACAGTTTCAAGTTGGTAATGGGTTGTAAGATATGCATAAGCCTACACGTGGAGTTCACACCGCTTGCGCATTGCGTTATGAAGCCCACGTGGTACCATGCTGCTGATATGTGGATACAGGCCCACGGTCTACTGACAGCAGCATTCGCATGGAATGCCGTGGTGGTATACACGCCGGTCTATAAGCGCAGATCTGCCATCTCATCCATTACCAAGCCGAGTACTGTAATACATACATTGTACATGCGCATGGCCCAATTGCAGCCTTCAGAGCTTTAATTAAGCCACACGAGAGACATATGAATAACACGAATACATGACACATTTAAAGTTCGACCAACAATACAAAATTTCCATGACACTCTCCCAGTCTGAGATCTGCTGTATAGCGGACTGCAAGAGGCTGATACCACATCAAATTCAGATTGCTACACTGCTTGCATTTTAGGCTTCATCCACATGGACGTGAAGAGTTTGCTGATGTTATTACATATGTGTTTTCTAGGAGATATTTCCTGCGTAATGATTGCTAAAATACTTGTGTATAGATGCATTTAAACACATAAAGACATGAATGCAGATATAATAATACTTTATTTTCCCCCTTTGCTCAGATTTAATTTACAAATGCGTACACATACGTTTATACAGGTAAGGCTATTTTCTTAGATTTATGGATCTTGTGTTATGGATCTGAATGCAGTGCATGTTTGTGCACCTGTGTGAACAAAGCAGCTGGGTTCAGATCTATAATTAAAAAACACTTGTATATGCGTTTTTTATGGCCGAGTGAATGAAGCATTTTATTGACTTTTAATGATGTATTAATGAATACTGAGCTGCATTAATTTGTGTCTTTAATGTCTGGCAGAGTACAGTTTTACGTAAATTAATACGGTATATAAATAAACAAGATGACTTCAAAGTGTTACTAAACCCAGGACCCTGCATTTACCATATATGGTCTCCCACAGTACACAGAACACTGAAATGCAATTGTTTTAGTAAATATAAATTGCCAAATACCTTTTCAGCAGTTAGAGCAGTCTTGTGACTTCTATCAGCATCCAGCAGAGCACTGGTTAAAGCTTGTAGGAGGAGTTTTATCTTCTGATTGTCCCACTTACCCTCTGTCTGGACAGTGCTGATTGGCCCTGTGCTGATCACATGCACTCTACCAAGAAAAAAAAAACAACTCTCTAGAAATGCACAAACTGAGCATGTGCAGCTTGTCCCCAAGGCTCTGTTCTATCAGCAGATGGTCTGGGGACAGTAGAAGATGGGGAGGATCAGAGAAGACAGGAGCAACTATCCTTTTTACACAATGCAGAGGATTAACTCCTCAGATTCCACAGAGAGTATAACAAGCATGCTTTACTACATATACAGACTGATTTTACTGTTGTGGCTTTAGTAACACTTTAACGTCTCATCTTTTAGGTAGATCTTCTTCTTCTATTATGCTAGCTGAGAATTTCATTTCAATTGCTTTATCCCACAGAAAGAGAAGATGAATTACACATATCACCAGAACTGTGTAATATGTTGAAAATTTATGAATAAAAGATAATAAAATAAATGATAACTGCAGGTAGGAGAACTGGATGAGCGTCCGTTTAATGCGCCTGCTTCAAATATCTGTATCTTCAGTAAAAGAGTTATCTGCCAACCACAGTTCTAGTTTCTTCCTCCTGTCATAGCTGTCCAGAATATTAGACAGAACCTTTGACGAGACAATATAAAACATAATAGTAAAAGAAAAAGATAATGTGACAGAATGCAATAAGCCGCCCGTGCGTCCTCTCAGAATAAGTGTAGTGTGATGTGTGTGAAGTAGGCAGAAATTATCCTCCCTCTAACACATCTAATAAATGCCTCTGTCCATAACAACACTACTGGTGACAGTAATAGTATCACCTCATGCTCCACAAGGGGACTGAGTGGCCTCTTTATTAGAATACAAAACTGATCATACGCTGCCTAACTGCTCCCAAAAGCAGACTAGAATTTGAATAGAGAATTCCTGTGTGATTCACTACTCACGTCTTATAAACTCATTTTAAAAATTGCCGTAACATTTAGTAAAAATAGTCAGCTCACCACTTCACATTCCTGCATGACAGGTTCCTTTCATTTTTATGGATGAATAGAATGTCATTTAGACATACCCATGTGAATGGATAGATGTTTGTGTGCACAGATACATCTCTGAGTGTATTATAGCATCACCATTGTTCACCCATGCTGTATCTGAATGACAGCTCCGTTCACCCATTAAGATGAATGACGTCCATCACCCATGCAGGGAAGAATGTCTACTTGAAGGAGATAAATGCAGAATGTCAAGGTGCGTGTGCAACATGCGGCACAGCGCCCGTCTGAACAAGACCTTACATGACAGCTGCAGCCTGGACTTCGGTAAGCATATGCATAAAGCATATTGCTATATATTTTTAGTAGATGATTGCTGATTGCAGTAAAAGAACTATATCTCACCAATGCTGACCTTTCCTCATGCTGAAGCAGTCAAGGATAGAGGGTAGGTGTAATCAGGTGGGCCAAGTGACAATCTGCCATTTTATACCATGCTAACAATTTGCTGTAGTACATGTACCATAAAACACAGCTCTCACAAAACTGTATGTTTTATAGCATACTGTTTATTAGTCTATAGAAATGGCTCATTGACATGCAATGTTCCATATAATTCTTTGTGTAAAAAAAGAAGAGCAATGATATACAATTGCTTTTATTTTAAAATCATAAGCTGTTCATGCTTACTGTATTTTGTAAATGTTTGAATACAAATTCGTGGACTTTTGTTTTTTCATATATACGAGGTGTGACAATTTAATTTCCTGACTGACAAACACCTCTGCAGTTTTCAAAAATCGGATGAAATTTGTAGACATTTGTGATCCTCTGTCATGATTCCCAGACATCATCTTTGTGGAAATCCTTCTCATTCCCAAATTCTCTGCACTGTTTTTCTGTCCATTCTTCTGCCATCATTCACACACTCTATCATTGATCTGAGCATAAGGAAGTTTGCACTCTGTTCACACTTGCATCCGTCGTTTCCATTTTTGGCTGTCCACTTCTTGCATCATAGTGTACTGCCCCTCCATACACTGCCTACGGAATTAAAAAACACTTGATTTCTTCATGGAATGTTCACCATAAGCCTGTTGTAAGAGCACTTTTGCCAATTTTCACGTACAATTTGATGTTAATTCGCTGCTCCAGATTCCTGTCACTTATTTTCCACCAACAGCAACCCACCTGGGTCTGCAACCCAGGTGAGTGCAGGTTAGGACATTCCAAAACACACTCCAGTGTGAATGGCTGTGTGAATCACCACCATATTGTTACTACGCGGCAGGCATCCCACCAGGAATTAAATTGTCACTATATATATATATATATATATATATATATATATATATATATATATATATATATATATATATATATATATATAGAAAAATGGATTGCTGCACATAAAAGAACTTTTACTGTTGAAAAATCACCATACAAAAGAGAGAAAAAATGGGCAAAACCACGCATAATAGTGTTTTCAACACTATTATGCATGGCTTTGTCCATTTGTGATCACTCTTTTGTATGGTGAATTTTTAAACCATTAAAGTTCTTTTATCTGCAGCAATCCATTTTTGTTTTTTCTATATATTGCCTTTGGGAGGGCCTGATTTCTATGCACTATGCAACTATATATATATTGCTCAGCATAAATGAGTACACCCGAACAGATTTGTCAGAAAACATTTACTTTACTTTCAGAATCAACATTTTCTATGGGGCACTATACTACAAAATACTTCCACAAATGAGGGCCATTGACTGCAAACAAGATTTGTTAATTTGCACAGACAAAAAAGTATTTTACTTAACAAATTCATTTAAGACCATGTTGCAAAAATGACAACACCCCAATGACAGTCTTAGGCTGGCCATACATTATACAATTATCTGCAGATTTTTGGTTTAGATTTACCAAAAACCATATAATAGGAGGACAAACCTAAACAACACTTTCAGTTGTATCCAATTAGGCAGGCCCTTGCACTACATAGTTGAAGGTAAATCTAAAGGAAATTGGGCAGAAAATCTGCAGATAATTGTATAATGTATGGCCAGCCTAAGGAACAAAGCTAAAGTTTAGACAACAAAATCCTAACTAACAAGAATTCAAGTACAGGTGAGTCTAATTGTTCATTAAACAGGTGTCCAGCAGATAGTTGATTATAAAAAGGGAGTTATGCAGGCCATAGATGGGTCGAAAATCGGCCGATTTTTCGGCCAAAAATAAAATCGGCCGATTTTTCGGCCAAAAATAAAATCGGCCGATTTTTCGGCCAAAAATAAAATCGGCCGATTTTCGGATCATTAGTGGGCGATTTGGTCGGCCGTTTTTCGGAATTTTGGCAGTGTTTTTTTTTTCGGTAAAGTTGGAAAAAAAAAAATCGGCCGATTTTGCCGATCGGCCGATTTTCGCGGCAATAATGGGCAAATCGGCCGATTTTTTACCGATAAAAAAATCTGCGCATGAGCAGTGACCTGCAAGAGGAAGACAAAAAGAAGAAGTAGAAGAAGAGGACGATGATGAAGTAGAAGAAGAGGACGATGATGAAGTAGAAGAAGAGGACGATGATGAAGTAGATGAAGATGAGGACGATGATGACGATGACGAAGAAGAAGAAGAAGAGGAGGAGGATGAAGCAGGAGAAGAAGAAGAAGAATGAAAAATTAGAGGAATTCCAGTACGGCAAAAAGTGTCCCTGCAGAGAGCTCCGCTATTTCTTTGACAGTTCTCTGACAGTTCCTTGACATTTACAGCAGTTGCAACATTGTATCTATTTGTTTCCGAATAAAAACATCTGTATCCTAAATGGAAACAAATAGATACAATGTTGCAACCTCTGTAAATGTCAAGGAACTGTCAGAGAACTGTCAAAGAAATAGCGGAGCTCTCTGCAGGGACACTTTTTGCCGGCTCTAGACGGGATGAAAATCGGCCGATTTTTTTTACCATTGATGGTAACGTCGGCCGCTTGAACGACCGATTTTTCGTTTTTTAAAAGAAAAATCTGCCGTTTTTCTCCCCATCTATGGCCTGCATTACTTAACAAAACAAAAACCCTTCAAAGAAAATCACCATGAAAGTTCACTGCAGTTAGCTAAAGAAGTAGAAAGCCAAACTGGGGTGATTGTTTCCCATGACACAATATGATAAACAAAAAACAATCCCACACCATAGGCCCCCCTCCACCAAACTTTACACTTTGCACAATGCAGTCAGGCAAGTACTGTTCTCCTGGCAAACCACCGAACCCAGACAAGTCCATGGGATTGCCAGACAGAGAAGTGTGATTCGTCACTCCAGAAAACACGTCTCCACTGCACAGCTCCACTGAGTCCAATGGTGGCGTGCTTTACACAACTGCATCCGATGCTTTGCATTGCACTTGGTGATGTAAGGCTTGGATGCAGCTGTTCGGCCATGGAAACCCATTCCATAAAGCTCTGTACACACTGTTGTTGTGCTAATCTGAAGGCCACATGAAGTTTGGAGGTCTTTAGCTATTGACTCTGCAGACAGTTGGAGACTTCTGCACACTGTGCGCTTCAGCCTGCACTGTCCCCACTCTGTCATGTTATGTGGCCTACCACTTTGTGGCTGAGTTGCTGTTGTTCCCAGTTGCTTCCTCTTTGCTATAATACCACTAACAGTTGACTGTGGAATATTTAGTAGCAAGGAAGTTTCACAGATGGACTTATTGCACAGGTGGCAACCTATCATGGTACCAGGCTTGAATTCACTGAGCTCCTGAGAGCGCCCCATTCAAGCAGTCTGCATGCCTAGTTGCTTGATTCTATACACCTGTGGTGATGGAGGTGATTGGAACACCTGAATCCAATGATTTGGAGAGGTGTCCCAATACTTTTGGCAATATAGTGCATATATATATGTCCCTTGACCTTGCCAGCCTCCCGGCACCTCTGAAACTCTGGGTTCAGACAAATTTCAACAGTATGAAATAATAATGCAAGAGACACGATTCTTTAGTAAAACATCTATATTAGGCTTGGTAAAAAAAGTAGACCACAGAATGAAGGTTTAGGAGGTACATCCCCAGTTAACACATAAACGCTATACACTGATAGGGGGAAGAAAAGGCTTGTTGATTTATCAGCTCCCTCCCGGCCACCAGCACCACAATAGGGAATGGAATGAATTATGTAAATATATACTTATATAGGCTTAGATGCAAAGAGGTCCCTTTAACTAGAAATAGCAACTTGAGTCCTGAGATGTTTAAAGTTCCTGATGTGATAGTAGCCGTTGTCTTCTGCTAGCAATGGTGGGGCCCATATACAGTATTGAGTAATGGTAATTCAGTGAAGATAACAGATAGGCTGTGGTAAATACTCAAAGCAAAGATCTCTTGGTACTGAGGTGTAAAAGTGTCTGCATACAGTGTCTCTAGAGTTTTGTCAGAAAGAGACTGGACATCCAGCCGCTCACCAATCCAATGGATAGCATGGCCTCCTAGAAACAGGGTTTTTGCACAGGCTCTTGGCTGTTTGCAGAGAAGTGCAGAGTTTCTGCCTGAAAACCTGTCAGCGTGGCAAGCAGAGATGACTGGCTGAAGACTGGATAGTGACAGTCCTGATGCAGAGAAGCTGATGCAATCCCAGTGTGGTAATTGGCATCACCGCTGTGCTGAACTGGTATGCAGAATCCTGCAGTAGTAGCCAGCAATCTGTCTCTGGAGGAGAACGGCAGTCCCTCTGTGTTCAGCTCTGAATCTTGCACCAAGGAAGCAGGTCAGTTCCTTGCTGTAGAATATATCTTCTGGTAGTTGAATCAGCACTCAGAATACATTATGTATTGGCTATAGGACTAGAGGTCCAGGATCCTCTGCTGTCAGAAGAAGTGGGTCCATTCAGCTAATAGGAAACAGGAAATGATGTAGCAGTCCCAGTACTGGGCACTAGGGGGAAAAGGATTTACCATAGTCTCATCTGTAAATGTACCTGAATGGCATAATGATATAGCCAGCTATGTATTTGGAGAGTGTCGGCAATAGCCATATTTGGTCAATTATGCCACCAGTATCCAAGCCCTTTTTTTTGCTTTTAGCTGTTGGCTGATAAATGGGGCCGTTGCTATGATGCCGGTGCTCACTGCCTTCATAGCTATCCAGGGTCGCTGTGCAGGAAGCTATCATATTCATTCCAGCACGAAATGCCCCACTCTGAGCACTAGTGTCTCTCTGTACACCAACTCAGAGTTGATCTTATTGCATATCTGCAAACTGGTGGCAATCCTTTTGGAATCTGTTGCAGCCAAATCTACAGATTTTAAAAGTAGTGGTAATACAAACTACCTGAATCTGGCAAATGTGTCAGAAGGCTGTGCAAAACTGTTGCAGGGCTTTCCTGAATAATGTTCAGGTCGTTTGTAACTGGCTATACCACTAACAAATTGACGTAACAATTTGTCTTTATTGAATTCCCTCAAAATATTTTGTCACAACAATAAAAACAGGACCATGGACTGATTCTTATTCTTAATTTCTTATATTATTTAGTTACTACTTAGAATCTAATTGTTTACTTTAGTGCTCTGACTTTTTTCATTAAGTTTTTTCCTGCAATTTTTACTCCAGTCCTAAAGTAATTTTTTTTTCTGCATTTGTAAATAAAAAAAAAAAAAGGCTTGGAGAGCAATATAAAGCATCCCACCATCCTTATAATTTCTTACCTTCATCAACAATCTTATTATATCATCTCTTTCTACTCCAGCCCACTCATTTTTTTTCCAGAACTCAATTTGCTTTGAGTCTCCCCATCTTCACGAGCTTTCTTCTCTTCCCAATAAAACTGGAAGAACTGGTTTCCTACTTTGCATCCACATGATAGAGCAATCTTTCTTCCAGTGCACAGAGAGGTCGATGTTAATCTGGCGGAAGCTCTCAATAGCATTAGTCTCCATCCTCCATTTGAATTCCACTGCTAACCACAATAACCACAGAATCATGTTCATACCTAGCAAAGCAAGTGAGCTCAGGAGTGTACTTTTAACATGCAAACATCTTGCTTAGTATTACATAGTTGCCAACATTTCAGAAACACTTTCAGCAAACCATTGTAGGCAAAGAAGGTACTTTAAAGTGGTTGTAAACCTTTACATATACCCAGTGAAGTGACTAGCTTCAGGTGATAAACAGAAATTAAACAAATCCTCCTGTATAAGTTGCACCTGTTTACTTGCAGTCTTCTCTACATCCATTCAAAGTCCAGAATTTGTAAAGCTTGTCTGAGAGTTTAAAAAAATGGGGGTGGGGAGCTGAAATCACACACTGTAGATCTCAATGAGGAGAGCTCTGAGAGCTGATTGGAGGGAAGGGACACACCCCCTTCACAAAGCACACAGCAACAGAGCTGAGGCTGTCAATCAGTTGGAGGTCCCTCCCAGTCACCATTTTTCTCTTGGTGTCAGGAAAACTTGTCAGAAGTGACGCAAGCTGATAGAAAAGGAACAAAGCAGCAGACATAAATGTCACTTTGTGCTCTGGATTGGCACAAGTACCCACCATAGAGGGGAATGCTGTGTTCATATTTCATGTCTAAAGTTTACAACCATTTTAACTGTAGCAGAGCAAAATCAGCTATCCTTCCCTGCCAAACAGGGCTGTGCTATGTGGCAGAAAGGAGTAAATCTCAGGACTGAATGATCAGAATCACAAATTACAAGTAAAACAATTCCCTTATATGTATTTCATCTCTGTGTTTAACTATTTTCCTTGTGGTATAAGGGGCTTTATAATGCCTACAGACATTAGAAAATGTTTGTATGCCTTTAGGCCTCCCTGTGCAAATGTCTAGGATTGGTGATGTTTTTAGTACAATCATTGTATAATGATTCAATAATCATTCTGTCATGGGGGAAACCAGATAGAATTGCACAATGACCACATGCATGCTACGTCACTTAAAGCATGAGTTCACTTTTTTACTAAAAATAATAAATGTAAAAAATGTGCATTTATTATTTTTTGTTTCTGGAGCCTCTAAGGCATTGCCATGCAGGTCTCCTGCAGACCTGTCAGTATATCTGCTTGCCCGTACGTGCTGTATGAGCAAGCAGGTATACTAACAGGAAGAACTGATGAGCTACCACAGCGCTTCATAGAGCCGTGGTAGTTCATTGAGAACTATAAGCCGACAATCACAAAGGCTGATGGGACTTGTAGTTCATTCATTCACAGAACACTGTGAATGAATGATGTAGCCGAAGGGTGGTGTCCCGCTATTCTGTGCTCTCAGCGGGGAGGTGCGTGGGGGGGGAGCTGTCCCCACCGGTAGAGCACAGTGATTATTGCTATACAGGCTATAGCTGCTGCCAACAATCACATGAAAAATCAGACAGACATACTGGTTGTACCTAAGTCATACAACAATCGATATGGGTACAATCAGCCTGCCCATAGATGGTTAGAATCTCAGCCAGTTCGTGCTGAACCAGCCAAGATTCAAAAAATCTATGGCCGGCTTTAGGCAGTAATCTGCAATCACGTTATAAATGTTCCACCATTTGTGGTCAGTGAGCAAAAAAATGTGCAGTGGTCACCACTGTAAACTGTAATTCACAACAAAATATAGAGTGGTCAGCACAATTTATTCATGTGTAGTGTCCCTTATACGATTGGTAAGGGTGTTGGGTCTGTGCTGAGCAGGCAGAAACATGCTTGGTGTCAGTGGAAGGAAAGAAAAATACCTGTTGACTGTAGTAAGTGGAAGGACAATTTGCCCACCATCTCTGGTTAGTGGGAGGAAAAAAATGCCTGCCAGCTGTGGTCAGTGGGAGAAAAATGTCCACTATCTGTGATCAGTGGGAGGGAAAAACTGCCCCAGTGGAAAAAAAAAAAATACAAGATAACTCTTGTCAGTAGGAGAAAAATATGCCCGTTACCTGTGGTCATGGCAAATGTCTTGTTATAAGTGAGAAAAAAATGGTGTTTATTGTGAGGAGGGGGGGGGGGGGGGAGGCTGGGGCAATAGTGCTTAGTATGGATAAAGTGGAACATTGGTGTTCAGTGGGGAGCAAGGGTAATGTGGGGCATTGCTCTTAAGTGGTGGGGGGGGGGGTTCAGGGGGCACTGGTGCTCAGCGGAGAGATGGCATTGATGATCAGTGGAGGGTCAGCACTGGTAGCCAGTAGGGGTTAGCATTGGAGATCTGTATGGAGACAAGAAGGGCAATGGTGCTTAGTGGTGGGCTGGTGTTCAGTGAGGTGGACTAGGGGCAGTAGTTTTTAGTGGAGGTAAAAGGAAGCACTGGTGATCAGTAGAGTGGACAGGGGGGCAGTAGTTCTTAATGGATAGCGATGGAGCAGAGGATGTAGGTACAGGAGAAGTAAGTGTTCAAACAAGGGGTTAAATGTACATAAGGAAGGTTTACTGTTAGATTTAATCCCAGGTGCCAGGTCACCATGACTACTAGAAATTGCGTCCTGGCACCTGGGTTCACACACTGCTTCACATGGACTTCAATGTAAAAGGGTGTCCCATTGACGTCAATGCAAAATCATATCCCATTGACTTCAATGCAAAAACGCCTACATACTTGAATAGACTATTTTGGGGGGTTTTTAAATCAGAGATTAGTGTCACTTTAAGGGGGACAATAAGCTCCTGGAAAACATTGTCTCAGGCGTAGTTTGGATATATGTCAGTCCTGGACAAATGAGGAGGTGCAAAAAAAATTAATGATTGACAAATATGCAACAAACATAACTGTCATGTCCACTTTTTGGATGCATTGTTCGAGGAAGGGTGAAATGTCCCTGTTCTGTCTCTCCAATCTAAGCACTGAAAGTATGATCTCTGTAACTTACAGTTAAGATGAGATAGCAATAACTCCAATCTTAGTTGAATATCACAGCCAGTGACTCAATACAGAAGACATCTTGTAGATCTTGTGAAGTTTATTCCATAAACTGAGAGAATCTTACAACAATGAACATCTGATAGGTCAAAAGATCATAATGTGACCTGCTTCATGACATGAGGCTAGAAACTGCAATGCATTTCTGGGAAAAAGGGTGGGTTATCTATACAGCATTAACTAAACCAAAGGAAAGGGAGGAGCAGAGACAAAATAAAGTGAACACTTAAAGGCATATGACAGCCATGTGAAACATGACAGCCCTGTAGCAATTGTACGTACAGATATGGATGCAAACATCCATTTTGCCAACGATCCTCCATCTTGCATCATTTTTCACTCCAAATCAGCTCCCCCCTCCCTTTCTGTTGAATGGCCTGTGGTCCATGTGTGCTGAGTTCAGGAGTGCATCGGGCACAGCTGAATACTCTCGATGGTTGTAAACCCAATTAGCTGATGCCAGGATGTCTGTCCCACTCTTGCTCTAAAGCTGATCGTAAAGCTATAAACCCGTCAGTCACTGGACTTCAAAAGCATTCCAGGATAGCAGTAAAACATATCTCATTTGGAGACCACTTTTTTATACACTTTCCTAATTTCTCGTAAGAAATACATACAATAACACAAAGCATATATTCAGAGAGGTCATTTTAATACAAGTCACCTGATACCTTACACCCTTAGATTACGTCTACCCGAGAGCGGAAAGCGATATCTCTTTAACCGTCACAGGCAGATATGCCATATCTGATGTCTGGACGTTCAGAATATCGTTCTGCATATTATCCTACCAGTGGATAGGATGCTACATGTACCTATGGAAGGTTATTGACCATGATATAAACTGCTGGGATTTGGGCATAGCCTGAGTTCCCCGCCTAAACACCCCTCCCCAAATGAGGCGAGTGGTTCTCTTCTGGGAACCCAGCAAGGTGTCTCCTTACAGCAAAGAGGCTGTCAGGCCTGAGAGAGGTAAGATAAAGAATTCTCCCTTTTTAACCTCAGGAACCAACTTGGGAGAACTGTACCCTTTTCTTCAGACACTTGAACGCTGCTTAAACCAGCACTTCTGCAAGTATTCTACCTTCTTAAACTTCTTCCTTTGTCTCTCTGTTGTGTTATTGCGCTCTGTATTTATATATATATATATATATATATATATATATATATTGGCTACATCTTTTTCTGTAAATATTTTTATTACACCATTTTGACCTTTTTAGTAATAAATCCTATTATCTGAAAAGTGTTGAACTGTTTCTAAAGCTCTTTAACCGCTTGCCGCCCTGCCACTGTGTATATACATGTGCAGGGCGGCAGTGGAGCGCAAAACCACGTTTTAAAACGGGTTCCACGCTCCCGACACTTTCGCCGGCAGGGGGCGCGCGCGCGCGCTCCCGCCGACCCGCGGGTGACACTATTTGATCCAGGAGGGATCAATCATTAGATTTCAGCCAGTGATTTCTGGCTGAAATCACATGATCGGTCCCTGTCCTATCCTGTCCTGTGTTGACATACACAGGGCAGGATATGATGTCATTCTTCTCTGCCTGGACACATTCCGTTCCAGACAGAGAAGAAGACATCCAAAAAGTGAGTACACAAGCACTACACTACAGTTAGAACAATCTAGGACACATTTAACCCCCTGATCGCCCCCCCCCCCTCCAGTTAACCCTTCACTGCCCTGTCACCAGTGTTACTGATCAGTGAAGCGATTTTTACTGATCAGTGTCGCTGGCGACTTCTGATAGAGTTAGCGCCCCTCCCAGATAGCACCAGATTGCCCGCCAGTACACCAGTAATCCCGTTTAACCCCTTGATCGCCCCCCCCTCCAGTTAACCCCTTCACTGCCCTGTCACCCAGTGTCACTGATCAGTGAACCAATTTTTACTGATCACTGTATCAGTGTCGCTGGCGACTTCCGATAGTGTTAGCGCCCCTCCCAGATAGGGCCAGTTTGCCCGCCAGTACACCAGTAATCCCGTTTAACCCCTTGATCACCCCCCCCCCCAGTTAACCCATTCACTGCCCTGTCACCAGTGTCACTAATCAGTGAACCGATTTTTACTGATCACTGTATCAGTGTCGCTGGCGACTTCCGATAGTGTTAGCGCCCCTCCCAGATAGCGCCAGATTGCCCGCCAGTACACCAGTAATCCCATTTAACCCCTTGATCACCCCCCCCCTCTAGTTAACCCCTTCACTGCCCTGTCACCAGTGTCACTGATCAGTGAACCAATTTTTACTGATCACTGTATCAGTGTCGCTGGCGACTTCCGATAGTGTTAGCGCCCCTCCCAGATAGTGCCAGTTTGCCCGCTAGTGCACCAGAAATCCCATTTAACCCCTTGATCGCCCCCCTCCCCCCCCCCCCCCGTTAACCCCTTCACTGCCCTGTCACCAGTGTCATTGATTACAGTGAACAGATTTTTACTGATCACTGTATTAGTGTCACTGGTGACTTCCGATAGTGTTAGCGCCCCTCCTAGATAGCGCCAGTTTGCCCGCTAATGCACGGGATTTTTTTTACCAAAAACATGTAGCAGAATACATTTTGGCTTAAATTTATGACTAACTTTGAGTTTACGATATATTTTTTATAGCTGAAAGTAGAAAATATTGTTTTTTTTCAAAATGTTTGTGGTTTTTTTGTTTATAGCGCAAAAAATAAAAAGCGCACAGGTGATCAAATACCACCAAAAGAAAGCTCTATTTGTGTGAAAAAAAGGACGTAATTTTCGTTTGGGTGCAGCATTGCATGACCGCGCAATTATCATTTGAGTTAGTGCAGCGCTGTATAGCAAAAAAAGGCATAAATTACAGTATCTATACCATAGTTTGTAGACGCTATAACTTTCACACAAAGCAATCAATATACACTTATTGGGATTTTTTTTACCAAAAACATGTAGCAGAATACATTTTGGCTTAAATTTATGACTAACTTTGAGTTTACGATATATTTTTTATAGCTGAAAGTAGAAAATATTGTTTTTTTTTCAAAATTTTCGTGGTTTTTTTGTTTATAGCGCAAAAAATAAAAAGCGCACAGGTGATCAAATACCACCAAAAGAAAGCTCTATTTGTGTGAAAAAAAGGACGTAAATTTTGTTTGGGTACAGCATTGCATGACCGCGCAATTATCATTTGAATTAGTGCAGCGCCAAACAGCAAAAAAAGGCCTGGTCATTAAGGGGGGTAAATCCTCTGGGGCTCAAGTGGTTAATGCAAACTAAGAATCCCTGTCTCTAAAGAGTGCTACTGTGTGTTTTTAAACTTCTGCATACATCTGCCTGCGGTGACAGTGTGTATACAGACGCTTATTCAAACATCATAGTGTTACTGCTAAGATTGGCGAGTTTCCTCCTACTCTGTACAAAAAGGTGGTGGTGGCAGTGTGAAGGGTTAATTGCGTAATTAACCTGACCCAGTAACAATCGCTGTCAGGCTGCGGCTCATAGGTTGTGGTCCAGTGAGCTGGAAAATCTTTGTGCGGGGTGCAGCTGAGCGTGGCATTGTTACACACGTGACAGCGCGGTTTTAGATTGGCTAGTCCTTTGGTCACAAGTTGGTGAGTAGGGCTGGGGGTCTGGCGCCGCAACCGTCACAAGCCCCACTAAGTGTTGGGTCTGTGACCAGGAACAAAGTTTGGTTTAGAATCTGTTTTTGCATTGTGCTTTGCGTTTTTACACATGTGTTTTAGCTGTGTTTGGCGCATTTTTACCACGTTTTTTCAGCTTTTTTTTGTTAAAGTGGAAACGTTTTTGTTGCTGGGCAGAAAAAAAATGCAAAACGCAGCAAAAAATGCACTACATGCATTTCAGTAACTTCCGCATTGAACTCGGTTGTAGCATATATGCTGCTTTTTTTAGTTTAAAAAAGTCCCTGACCCTTTCCAAAGATGCAGAAGCTCAAAAACGCATAGATGTAAACATGTCCCGTAGGAAACCATGTTAAATGGACTGCAAAAAGCACTAATAAGCACATTGGTGTGATCCAGGGGTAAAGGATAACCAAAACTAATACCAAGAATTTAATATATTGCAGTTTACAGTCCACAGATGTGGTGGCTACATTTGTTTTCTTTTTCCAGCTAAGAACATTTTCACCAAATAGAAAAAAATGCAGTATCCTTGTCACTTCCTGTGAGCAGCACTAAAAAATATCTTCCTTTCCAGCTGTATTCTGTGAACTATCAATTGCTTTGCCATCCATTTCATGGAGATGAAGAGATATAGATATGTGTGTAGTCTGTATCATGTGAACAGCCAAGGGTAATAACCATGGCTCCCTCCATAGATACAATGGAGGAGTGACGTAGCCACCCAAAGACAGGAAGAGTGTTATCTGCAGGATTACCAGGTGAAAATAAAGCAAAAGAAGCTTGAGAAAAAGACAACTGCAATCACTATACCAAAAACTAGTAAGCCGCATTATATTAGCCTTTTATTTCTGGGTTTAGATATACTTTAATTATGTTGTATACCCATCTCCCAAAGGTGTGCTCACTTAGTAGTGTAACACCCTCCTAGTTAGCTAAGGGGAGCGCTTCAGTTGTTAGACAGGGGCTGAGCAGCAGTCCAGGTGCAACAGTTAGAGGGAGGTTCAATTTGGTTCAGAGCTGCTCTGGAGGCCGGCCCCTCTAGAATTTCCCCTTGCTCTAGAACTTTGGAGAAAGGAGTGGCTGGCTTGTACTCTTAACGGATTTTGGCCAATCCCCAACAGGAGGCTTGGAAAGGGGCCAGGACAACTCTTAAAAGTGAGAGAGCCTGCTAAGCAGCAGGAGAGTTCGGGTGGAAGATGAAGAAGTAGGCTGGAGGAGCCTGGGAGGGGGGCCAGATGGGAGAGGGTCTCACCTACAGGCGGAAGAGCTGGACAGGAAGAAAGCTTGCACCCTCACAGGCTGCCTGAGAGAGGACTACCTGAGCAGCAGAGGAGGAGTGGCCCAGCTAGTAGGCTGTTCCATTGGGTATCCCATATACCCCTTTCCCCATCCAAGTTGATATTTCCTCTATTAAATATCAAAAAATAATCTCAAGGACTGATTTTTGACACCTGGATGCAAGTCTGTGAGAAATGCCATGTTGCCTGGCTGTGCAGAACTATAGGGGAACCCAACTCCTAAGGGGGTAGTGTTACAGCAGATTTTTATGATCACAAAGTTCCATATAGTTAGTATACAATACCTACACTCAACTGCCAACTCAGCTTCCTGTGGCTGAAGAACAGTGCTCTGGCAAAACTGTTCCCACACATATCCAAAATGATTCATAATATCCAAAATGATCCATAATAGAGTCGAGCCGGCACTTGGTACAATTCATAAAACCGAGAGTCTTTATTGGCTGCATGTACGAACACATTAATAGTTTCGGTTATAGCAGCCTTCCTCATAGCACCTATGGTATACTAACATGTTTCGGCTATAACAGCCTTCCTCTTAGCACCTATGGTACACTAATATGTTTTGGTTATAGCAGCCTTCCTCATAGCACCTATGGTATACTAACATGTTTCAGTTATAGCAGCCTTCCTCATAGCACCTATGGTACACTAATATGTTTAGGTTACAGCAGCCTTCCTCATAGCACCTATGGTACACTAATATGTTTTGGTTATAGCAGCCTTCCTCATAGTACCTTTGGTACAATAACATGTTTCGGTTACAGCAGCCTTACTCATAGCACCTATGGTACACTAATATGAGGAAGGCTGCTGTAACCTAAATATATTCGTGTACCATAGGTGCTATGAGGAAGGCTGCTATAACCGAAACATGTTAGTGTACCATAGGTGCTATGAGGAAGGCTGCTGTAACCTAAACATAGCACCTATGGTACACTAATATGTTTTGATTATAGCAGCCTTCTTCATAGCACCTATGGTACACTAATATGTTTAGGTTACAGCAGCCTTCTTCATAGCACCTATGGTAGACTAATATGTTTTGGTTATAGCAGCCTTCCTCATAGTACCTTTGGTACAATAACATGTTTCGGCTATAGCAGCCTTCCTCATAGCACTTATGGTACACTAATAGGTTTTGGTTATAGCAGTCTATAGCCAATACATATTACCATAATGTTAATGTGTTTTTACATGTTGTCAAAAAGATTCTCAGTTTTATGAATGGTACCAGTGCCAGCTTAATTCTATTATGCATCACATAGTTCCAAAGACCTCAGTTAACATCAATACCTATATTTGATAAGTGTTAAGAAATGAATTATCCTATTATTTTTCTCCCAGACGATTTACATAAGAAAGAAGTATGAAAGTCATCCAAGCTGGCCAGCTTGCTGCCTCCATACAACCATTCATGCTGTCATTTCCCTAAGATTACCCCGCCAGCATTTCTCACAACGAACACACAGCAGCTACAAGGCCGAGGAATGATTGGCTAAATTGCTTCACTTCTCTTCTCTTCTCTGCCTGGTTATTATTAATCTGCTGCTTCCAGCGCATGAATCACCAAGGAACACACAGAAGCAGGGATCACTGTGAGACACCCCAGAAGGCCTCCTGTAGATGCACAGGGCTAATGATCCAGGGGGAGGATTTGCAGCAATGTGTCTCTCAGATCTATAATACTAGCAGTACAGAAAGGGAGCTCTGCTCTACTGTGGTATGAAGGATTAGCTGTTCTTTTCCGTCTGCCCCACGCAGGATGAACAAATAGGGAAAACAGCAGAACTGTTGTGTAAAAAAGGCCAGCTGGTAGCTATGAAGATTTAACCTTGTTGTTGCTCACTGCAATTGTAGAAGCATCATAATGTCCTTGGGAACAGCTGAGGATGTCCCATATCACAGATCTAGTTTTAGGTCTAGGTTACCTGCTTTTAAAGGGCTGTGTTCTACAGAAATATCATCAACGCCTTTTAGTACAAGGGACTGTAGGTATGCAATTTTTAGTTAAAGCTGAACTTTACCTATAACAGTTTGATAAAAATTATTGTTCTTTAACCGCTTCCCATCCGCCCTATAACAGAAGTACTGCTACAGGGTGGCACCTGTGCGCAAAATCACATATATAATAATCGCGCCCTACCCGTGCCGCCCGGTGATTACTCGCAGGCGCCCGGTGATTGCCAAGCACCTCTGATGGGGATAACTGTTTGGAAACAAAACAGTTCTCTCCCCTGTCAGCTCCTGCAAATTGCTTTGCATGGCTTTTGTGGCCCTGACATTCTTCCTCTTGCAGGCGCCCCATGTGACTTTTTTCATCTACTTGTGGGGCAGATGCAACTGACAACCATACATCCTCCCTGGCAAACCGCCCCACATTATCAGCACCGCATTATGGGGCAGGACCAGCAAGGAATGATTGGCACATAAAGCTTGATTCAGGATGACTGAGAGGCTTCCTGCTTACAATGCCTACAGATTTCAGTTCAGTGCAAAGTAAGAGAATAATCGCCACGTGACCTGCACATATGACGACGTAACAAGGTATTTGGAAGTAGTTTACCAAGACATTCAGCATACAGCAGCTTTTCCGGTTATGTAAACTAATCATGGACGTCTGATTGTGGCTATAGGTTTAATGACACTTTGAGATTCTGATTACATTTTGAGGGTTGTGTGGACTACAAATCAGTGACATTTTCTGTAATAAACAGATAAATGTAAAAAAAAAAAAAAAATTAAACTTGAATAAATAAATGAATTGCAGTTGGTACTGCAGTGACACAAGTCTGCCAGCAGGTAGTATAGCTGCAAATCTAGCAACAAATCTTAGGGGAGTATTCATAAAAAAATCTGCAGAGCTCTTCCTCCTGCAAAACTGCATGTACTTTCATCGTGTGTGAATGGGGGCAAAATCGAATGCTACGTTTTTACAGTCTTTTCCAGGCTGAATGTTCTTAATTTATAAGAATAGTGTGAATCAGAAAATAATTCACTTTATAACCACTAGATGAAGCTGATGATGGAAATATGTATTCACCATGACTGTCAGTTCCATCCAGTGGTCATAATGTGGTATTTTCCTGTTTTTTGTATGAAGAAATCCCAGCCTGGAAAGACATTGTCTAGTAACAACTGATTTTGCAGGAATTTGCACAGAAGGAAGGTACATGCAGTTTCACAGGTGTTTTGGGAGGTATTAGGAAAGGACTGGATCCACAGACTGTGAAAGTTCACAACAGACCTGTACACACAGGCCTCAGTTTGCAATGTTAGCAAAGTTTTCAACCAGTTTCAAGCAACTTTGTTGAAACATTTAAAGCAGGGGTCTCCAAACTTTCCAAGCAAAGGAGAGGTTTATTTCAGACTTTAGGGACCTGGATTATGGTTAGTGGGGGTAAAAAATGCCCTGGCATCAGACAGAGTAAACAGTGCCTTAGGTTTGGTGGTATTGGTGGTGGTAAAAGTGGTATTGGTAGGAGGAGGAATATTGCCCCATCACTGGTTTTAGCGGGAGGAATAGTGCCCCATTGATGATGTCACTGGGAGGAATTATGCCCCGCCTTTGGTGTCAGTGGGAGGAATACTGTCTGGTACCAGTGAGAGGAATAGTTCCCAAAGGACTGGATAAAGGCAAACCAAGGCAGTTTTCGAGACCACTGATTACAGGGAAAAACACAGTGCGGGAAACCTGCAATCCATGCACATTTCCCGCACTGTGCTCAAAACACACTGCAGGTGTGATCTGCAGCAGGTATCAATATTAAGTTAACCTCTTCACGCCTTAGGGTAAAGCAAATCTTAACACCTAAGCACAATTTTGCGACTTTGACATCATCACAACTACTTTGTACATCCAGGTGAATTATACTGTACCTTGTTTTTTTCAGGACAAATTGGGCTTTCATTTGGAGGTAAATGGTAATGGATGTCTCCTGATTTTTTTTTATTATCAAAGGAAAACTGTCCCATAAATAGTAAAAAAAAAATTTATTTTTTTTTTTAAATGTAGCTGTGTGTTTCTTGTTACAACCATAACCTACCACCAAAGAACATCCCAAAATAAAATGTTCCAGCTCTTGGCAATTGCAGCGATACCATATATGTGTATGTTATTTATTGTTTGTACCCATAGTACAGCCCAGAAACAATAGTGGGCATTTTGTTTTTTTTACCTAAAACACTGACACTAATACCAATTAAAAAAACAAAACTGACCTTTGACTCTGACCTTGACCTTTGACCCCGACCTCGACCCAAACACTAACCCTGGCACTGAACTAGATCAAACCTTGATCTAGGTGTTTTTTTTTAATTTTTTCTTTTATTTAATATTTATTTATTTTTAACAAACAGTTTTTTTGGGGGTTTTTTTCTCTATGCAAGGAGAGAGAGAGAGACAATGTATCTCTCTCCTCCATTCAGAGAGAAAAAAAAACAAGGGGGTGGGCTGTACAGTGACTGATCACTTTGATAGCCTATCACATCGATCATGTGACCCGGAATCGGGAGTCCCGTGACCCGGAATCAGGAGTCCCAGGTCCCGATCATTAGAATGATATCTGGGGCTCTCAGTGACACCCCGGTCTTTGTGCTGGGAGCGGCGTGCTCCCAGCACAAAGACAGGTATGCAAATATGCGGCCCCACGGAAAAAAGCCTAGTTCTGTCAGGCCGCATATTTTGTGTGATGTTGGCGTGAAGGGGGTTAATGACACTCTAATTGCAAATCACAAATGCAGTGCATTTGCCAGCAGCAGATTGCATGAAACATAAGTACCATGCGATGAGGTTGCAGTGAGTTTCCAAAAGTAGTGCATGCGATGCAAAATGAATGGGCTGAAATCGCCCCACACAGAACTGCATGCAAATCGCTTAGGAATGCACAGCGTATTCCTGTGCGATTCCCAGTGTGAACTGGCCCTAAAGCAAACTCTTGTTCCAATTGGGAAGGTCAAACACCAGTCATAATAGGGCTGCTGTCACGTAGGATAAGGTGCTAGCAGGGCTGCTGAAATGGCAGTTAGCATTCCCATTAAAATCTATTTTTAACCTTTTTGTACTGAAGTTTCAGCTGCTGGATGTTTGCTGAAAACGTTATATTGCTCTTTCACATGCTCATGGCCATATGTACAACACCTAACTTTGCAGGACCGATCGTACCTTAGCTAACACAGAGCATCAGTGATGACTGTTAGGGGAAGCAATTGAAGTGTCCTATAACCAGGGTTTTTTCAGTGGGAACACAGAGGAACGCAGGTCCAGCACCTCCGGCACTAGATGTTTGTAATGGCAAGGGGTGCTGGGGCATGCTAGAGGGTCTATTGATGTTGGCTGCTGGGGGATCTATTGTCACTGGTAGGGATCTATTTGTGAGAGTCTATTGCTACTGGGAAGGTCGCTTGTTGCTGATAGGTGATCTATTGTTGATGGGGGGGTCTTATGTTGCTGGGGGGTTAATTGTTGCAGGGAAGGATCTACAGATGAGGGAGAGGTCTATTGTTGCTGGCGTGTCTATTGATGCTGGTTGCTGGGAGATCTGTTGTTGCTGCTAGGGTGGATCTTTGGTTTTCGGGGTGGTATTTTGTTGTGTGGGGGGCCCATTGTGGCTGGGTGGGGTGTCTATTGTTGGATGGTTGATCTATTGTTGCTGTGGGACCTATTGTTGCTGGGGTGGAGTCTATTGTGTGGGGACTATTGTTTCTGGGGGAACTATTGCTGATGGAGGGTTTATCGTTGCTGGGGGTATCTACTGTTGCTGGGATGGGGTCCATTGTTGCTGGGGAGGATTTATTTTACTGCTTCTCTTGTTATTAACAAATTCCATACAAATTATTTAGCACCAGAAAATTATACTTGGTATCATTTTGTGTATTCTCCAAAAGGGACAGTACTGTGTAGTGGGTATGTTGTGGAACCAAGAAACGGTGCTCAGGGGTGGGTAGGGGGGAGACTAGGGGTGGCTCAGAAGGCTGAGTTCCTACACCTATTCTCAGAGATAAAAAGCCCTGTCTGTAAGCCAATTCTTTACAGAGTTCTGATGAGGACAGCAAAGGCAAGAGTGCTCACAGACACTGGGGGCTCTATTTTTTAAAAATGAACTAGACAAATGTCACAAGCATTCACCAGTCATTTAATTTTCAAACCCTATTTGGATTGATTGTCAACTCTGATAGCTCTAATGCGGTAATTTTCAGAAATACCCCAATCAGGGAATTTACTGCATTGGGGCCACTAGATAGATTTGACGATAATAGGAAATCAACATGTTGCTATTTATTCCCAAAAAAGGAAAATAATAATATAATATATGTAATTGAAACCCTATCTACCCCCAAATAAAACAACAAAACACTGTATAATATCTTAGTGTAGAGTAAAAATGCTGAAAAATTAATAATATACGGAACTGAGACATCAACAAAAAAAATGCTCTGGAACTCAAGGGGATAAAGGAAGAAAAAGGCTTCGGAACTCTAGTAGTTAAGGAGTGAAACTGAATTTTCCATTAAGAAACATTTCAGCAATGGTGAAAGTTGTAGTTCACAAGTGTGGATATTTTCCTGTCCGCAGGTTGCAGGCTGATGATGGATGATGATTGAGGAATCTACCTTTATTTTTGTTGGAGTCTACACCGTGGCTGGACAGAGAGCTCACTTTACGCAAGCACAGCCACATTGCAGCAGGGAGAGTGTGTTGACCTTGTAAAATGAACATGCCTTTCATTTGTGGTTTGTTGGTTCAGGATTGCTCTCCCTTTACTGCTGCCTGCAGTTTTGTCTCTAGTCCTAGGCTAGCAGGCTGTAAACAGCATTGGCAATGTGACTGGTTTGGCCTGGATACTATGGCTGGTGAATAAAATCCCAAATTAAATTTAAAAGTACTACCCACACAGCAGAGCAAACTTTGGAAGAAGAGAGGGGCTTTATAGAGAAATCCAAGATAAATAAGCTATAATAATAAAAAAAAAAAAGATGGAAACTATATGGATTGCCAAAATAGGAAAGAATGGAAAGTAATGAGAACAATAAATCTCCATAAAACATAACTGATCTCCCACCTATCATTCAGATTTAGGCCATATAATAACCTTCATGAAATTAAAGCCCTCAACAGTATATATTATTTCTAGAGAATATGTGAACTCTCACCTTGTAAAACAACCCATTCCATTTAAAATAGAAATGAAAGGCAAATCATTTGTGTGTTCATATAAAAAAAACATTGTAAATACTTTTTTCTCCCTTTTATACAGTATAGGTGATCACATTTTCTCTGTTCTCAGCTGCATAAGAGCTAGGGGATGAGAAAGATCAGCACACTGATCATCCCAGTGATCAGCTGTGCATGGGCATGTGAGCAGAAGTCTGATCACTGGAGGAGAGAAGGCTGAGTTCTCAGCACAGCTAGAAAACTGACCATGTTGTGCTCTCATGTCTGGTGTGGTCAGTTTTTAATAGGAAAGCAGAGGGACTGGATGGAACTGCAAGGATTTCATACAATGTTTGCTTTACAAAGGGAACAGCGATTCTGCCTGAAATCTTAAAATGCCAGATGTGAACAGGGACTGTCTGTTTGACACACTTATTATACATTGTTGCTCTAATGTAATATTTATTGCCTCCTCGCGCACACACACACTATACCCTCATTAATGAATCTTCATTTTTTTTTTTTACTCCCCTAGTTGGCATCATGTCAGGCAAAGTTTAGAGGCTGCATCTGCCCATAGAGTACAATGGCTAACCCGTCCTTGCACCAAAACACATGCACCCTGTAGCAGAAGGCTGTGACACTGCCTGTTCCTGGAAATGTCACCCTCAAAAGTAATTTCTGATGTGACTCCCATTTATATTCTGGCTATATGGCAGTAATTGTGGTGCTTATATTTATAATCAGCATTATATCAACTCAACAAATACTTCTCATGCCGGCCTCATTTTTGGTTCTGGGAGTGGCTTTATCAAAGCATCACTTATTATTTTGTCTCACGGAAATACATAGACAACAAAATGTTGTTACTTTAGGTCACAGACGAAGCGTATTGGAGCATTATGCTATTCTTTAGAAGCAAATGCAAGGGCTTTTCCTTAACCCCTTCTCGCCGGCGCCTCCCGGCCCTTTAAGCGTTTCAGACGCCGGGAGGCAGGGCGGGTGGGGCGTGGTTTAGGGATCATGTGATCGCCGTGACACGTTGTCACGCCGTTCACATGATCGGGAAAGGTCCCGATCCAAAGAGCAGACCAGGACCTTTCCGGGAGTACCGGCATGCGTGCTGGGAGCGCACTCTCAGCACATATGTTTTTTCTTACATGAACGCAAATGTGTGTGGCCGGCGTAAAGGGGTTAACATATTTGAACCGCGTGCGGACCAGCTGCCCACAATGTACTGCGAACGGGTGGCCCATACAGGTACAGCAACATACCTGTACGTTGCTGCCTGTTTCTGGGTTCAGGGAGGGCGCACGCAGGTCCCAGCCATAAATCATGACCATCAACACAGGACTCTGTACAGAGGAAGCGATTTCTCTGTTTCTCTCTGCAAAGCAGGTTGAAGGAACAAAGAGATTTTTTAGTCAAAAGCCACCAGAGCTTAACCACCAGAGCGGCGGTCATTTTCTTCCCTTTACAAGCAACAAGGCTGAATACATCAAGTGCCAGGTTATGGGCACTTCTTTTGTGAGTTGTATTTTAACAGTTTGTCCCCACCATTAAAGTTGTAACATTTTTACACTATGGGATGTCCATTTTTGTTTCTATTTCTATACTGAATACTTGCATTTATTGCCTATGGAGGAGAGGAGGATTTTTGGTATTGACAAAGCCCCTGTGAAGGAACACCAGTTACCATTAGCAACGCTGCATACTGGGATAGTCCCAAAAGAGCAAACAACCATCCTAGAGATAGGTGGTCATGGGATGACGGTGAGTGCAAGTCCATGTGGGGCACTAGTCTGGGCACAGTGGAGCACTTGTCACAATCAAGAATTGAGCACTTTGCACTTTATTTTTACACACTGGGACTGAATTACTATTATCAGTTTTACAAATGTTTATTGATTGTCACTAGTTATTTATTTAGTGTCACCAAGGTTTCATTAATAGCAAGGTATCTGCACGGTCTATACGGTACCTATTAAAAAAGTAGTTGACTTTATAATAACTTTAAGTGGATTGACTGCACCTAAAATATTGTGCCTAACCGATCACAATGAACCGACAAAGTTTTCTTAGAATTATTTGTATTTCACACAATTTGTGTACACTATCCTGCCATACATTTTTGGAGTTTTGCTGATTGTGTTGCTTAACTGGAAAAAGATAATATTAGTTTCTTTGTACCTTTGATCTGTAGAAGGTAGAGCATGGTGTACCTTGAGAAATCATCATGGAACTTGAGGAAATACCTTTTCTTTCCTGGAGACTGAGGTTTCATCAGACCACATTGATCTGAGTGTCTTTGGTAAAAGGTTTCCTTGCCATTGTCTCTTTCCCGCAGCTAGTACATTTCATTGTTTGACTGCACAGATCAATTTTTATGCCACTGGCATGCTGATCCTGAGCTAGCATCTTTATTGTTTCATGATTCCTCTCCCAAGAACAAGCTGTGGATAAAGTTCAACTGCTTATCCTCTTTGCCAGCGTTAACCATTTCAGTGCAGTTTAGCTGATACACTTCATATTCCTTCCTTTTGCAAGCCTCTCTTTTCTGATAATGCAACTGTCACCTTTGATTGTCACTACATTGCCTTGCCACAGGTTAAGAGTAGGTATATACAGTGCTCAGCATAAATGAGTACACCTCTTTTGAAAAGTAAGATTTTAACCACTTGCCCTCCAGAGGATTTACCCCCCCCCCCCCCCCCACGACCAGGCCATTGTTTGCGTTATGGCGCTGTTTTACTTTAACTGACAATTGCACGGTCATGCAATGCTGCACCCAGATGAAATTTGCGTACTTTTTTCCCACAAATTAAGCTTTCTTTCAGTGGTATTTGATCTCCTGTGCTGGTTTTATTTTTTTGTGATATAAGCAAAAAAAGACCGACAATTTTGAGAAACAAAAAATTTTTTGAACTTTTTGCTATTAAACATGTCCAGTAAAAAATAAAAAAAAATCATATTTCATCATAAATTTAGGCCAAAATGTATTCTGCTACATTTTTTTGCTAAAAAAAAAAATCCCAATACATGTAAATTAATTGGGTTACGTGAAAGTTATAGTGTTTACAAATGGCGGTATAGATAGTGGGATTTTTTTTCCTACTAGCAATGGTGGCAATCGGCAACTTTTAGCGTGACTGCAGGACTGCAGTGGGCATTCTGACACTGGGGGGAACTAACTTGGTGTCACTGACATCCCCAGTGACACCAATACAGTGATCAGTGCTAAAAAACAGCACTGACTCTGTACTAATGACACTGGGCAGGAAGAGGTTAATGTGAGGGGCGATCAAAGGGTTAACTGTGTGTAGGGAGTGTTTTACTAGGGGGCAGGGGGTGTGTGCTTCACTGTAAGCACACTGATCGGGATGGCTGTGCTGTGCACAGCCATCCCAAGCAGTATCCCCGAGCTGACAGGGAGAAAGACTGTTTGTAAACAAAACAGTCTCTCTCCCCATCAGTGATTGTTGGTAATCACCGCGTGCCAGCAGGTAATCACTGGATGGGACCCAGTGATTGACATCCGCGGCCGCGAATGGCAGTGTGGGTAGGGCGGCGCCCCCTACCCAGAAATGTAAAATCACGTATATACACCTGATTTTGCGCACCCGTGCTGCCGTGTAGCAGTATATAGAGCAGCAGCCTATGAACCCCTGAGCAGCCCCAATTAATCAACCCCTGCTTCACTGATTACAGTAAAGCTAAAACTAAATTTGGACTAGCAGCCAAGATTGCCAACCGTCTGTAAATTTACAAGCTGTCTGTAAAAAATATGGCCACGGGCTGGTTGGCTCAGGCTCAGGTAGGCTCAAGCAAGCCTTCAGTAGGCTCAGTGCTCACTGCTCACAGACTCTTTCATGTGGCCTGGACTGAGCACTCGGAGCGACATCAGTGATATTAGTGCCGTAGGTTCACTAAGTGACTGAGAGCCGGAACCCACCACTCCCAGTCAGTTCATCTGTCCCAGCACCGGTGCCTCCAGTTGACTGTGTATGGAGGAAGGAGGGTGGCCCCTGGGAGGTGCAGCTGAAGGATATCACTGAGAATTCCTCTTGGTAATATCCAGCCTGACATCCCCTTTGTAAACTGTCTATAGGGGCCCCAGAGGTCCCTGTCTACTGTCTGTAGGGGCCCCAAAGATCCACATGTACTGTCTATAGGGGCTCCTGAACCCCCTGTGTACTGTCTATAGAGACCCTACAGCTCCCCATGTACTGTCTATAGGAGCCCTGTACCTTCTTGTGTTCTGCTTATAACATTTCCCTTTACATCAGGGCCTGCAGAGTTTCCCCTACACTGTAAGGGGGAACCCTGTGCACTCTGATGTAAACGGGAACTCTGTGGAGTCCAATGTGAAGCGGAAATTGGACTGTGATGTAAAGGGGAGCTCTGAGGACTCTTGTGAAAAGGGGGGCTCTTGTGACCAGAGACCCTCTTACATCAGATTTTCACTTTATAGCAGAGTATGCAAAATTCCTCTTTACATCAGAGTCCTGAGAGTTCTCCTTTACATCAGAGTCCACAGTGTTCTATTTTACATCAGGGTCCTCAGATTTCCTCTTTGCACTGTAAAGGGGAACCCTGCAGACTGACCTGACCTTCATGTAAAGGGAGAAATATGTTTTTTGCCTTTTGTTATTTCTTAAACACTTTGCTAACTGCACTAGCTACACATTTGTAGTCTTAATATTGACATTTGCACTGTAAACTGTCATTTTGGAAAATTTTTTGAACTGTCAGTAAAAAATTGGCTCTATCAGTAAATGTTTGGTGTTGTGTCAGTAAATTTCACTTTGAGAGATTGCCAACCCTTCTAGCAACTTTCTCTAACTGGGAGGGTGATACATCTAACTGCAGGCAAAACTTTTTCTTTAATTATGCATAGAGTGGAGAGGGATTAGAACACCTGTCTGTTTTTTATTGTTGTCTGTTCCCCCATTAGGGAGAGTTCTGTTTCTCCTGTTTATGTTATCAGTGAAAGTAAAATTTCCTCAATGAGACAAATATGGCAAAAAATTGACAGGGGTTATGCCCCTCCTTTGTTCTATTAAAAATGAAAGAAAAACAATTCTGACAATTATGTTTAGTTTTACAAACAAATTATGATTTGCACTAAAGCACCCCCCCTTACACATAGCTCTCTCCGACCTGAAAAGGCATTACCCACCACCAATACACAATTAACTCTTAAACTTTCTTTTAATAAAGGTGCACATTCATTGTAAAGTGATAGCATCTGTGTAGGGCCAATTGCCTGATCACAGTGTGCTGACTTCTCTAGTGGTCCCAGCTCCACCAAAATGTCTGTTTCATCTAGTGTTGTATGTCACTCTCTGACTTCACATTAGAGTACCCCCATCACATTACAGTCAACCCCTTAAATTACAGTCACCCTGTATGGTCCTCTATCCCCTTTTAACAAATAAAGTCCTACTTTCAAACCGCTGTTGATGTTGGAGGGGGAACAGATCTGGAATGTATTTATTTTTATTTTATTGTATTTATTTCAGGTACTTATATAGCGCCGTCAGTTTACGCAGTGCTTTACATATATCTTGTACATTCACCTCAGTCCCTAGCCCTCAAGGGGTGTGTAATCTAAGTACCCTAACTTACATTCATTCATACGCATACTAGGGCCAATTTAGACAGATTCCAATTAACCTACAAGCATGTCTTTGGAGTGTGGGAGGAAACTGGAGTTCCTGGAGGAAACCCACGCAGGCACAGGGAGAATATGCAAACTCCAGGTAGGTGATGCTGTGGTTGGGATTCGAACCAATGACTCTAGTACTGCCAGGCAGAAGTGGAATGAAGGACTTCCATCCTCTTCTGAGTGCTCGCTGTGGATCAACATATTCCATTTCCATGCTGTGGGCAAGCTGACCACCAGCACCATAGCAACAGCTCACACCATGTTTTTTGTTTTTTCTTTACTTACAAATAGAATAAGGAGTAATTCAAATTCAGTATGGTTTTTATTTCAGTCTGTATCCCTTTGTGAAGATTTGCCTTTACTTTTTGTCCTTTACACAGGTAGTGAATAGAAATGTATCCAAAATGAAGGAAATACCTTTTAAGGCAGTTGTCACCATAAAAAGTGTCCCCATTGAAATATTTCTGCTCTATTCCTGTTTTAGCGACAACCAGGGGCAGACTGACCATTTGGAAACTCGGGCACTGCCCGAGGGCCCGGGGTCAGTAGGGGGCCCCATGAGATGCCCCTGGTACCTTTTTCATAGGCTTTTTTGAGTTTGGACAAGGACACAGGGACCCCATGATCCCCTATTGCCTGGGGGCCCCATGATTTGTCAGTCCGCCCCTGGCAACAACTCACATTTTTTGCTACTGATAGCAAGTAGGTCTAAAATAGCATGCTTGTGTTGAAGTCTAAGTACTATTAGACCAGAAAGGATTATTGAGAGTTCAATCTGATTTCTAGGTGGAAGTTTAATCATATGTAATATGCAACTCCCGATAGTCTCGGGATGTGGATGTAGTCACCCTCATGTCTAACTGTTCTCATAAAACAAATGCAAATTCTGAAACAATAAAAGCATGTATGCATACCATTCTTGGTAATTAATCTTCATTTATTCTCCTTTACATTTTCAACTTTCTACATTTTCTAAGGCAAATCTGAAGTCGTGTTCCTTTCATCAGTGTAGTCTACTTAATATTGTTTAACTTTATGATTTGCTCCCATGGAACGTTCTATAACATCCTACAATTCTTTTGCAATGTCACAATGTAATTAGATCTGCTGACAAAGATGTTACTTTAGAAGACCCTGTCATCAAATAAAAAACTGCTGCAGGTATAAAATGCAGACATTGGTATATAGCCAATATGAAGAAGAAATGGAATTAGCATTTTTCATGAAGGTTACCACATTCTGTAATTCTGTGATTCTCAATAAAGTACATTGACACAATAAAAAAGGCACTTCCAGGTACCTGCACACCAATATGCTCCCCCGCCCCTCACCTAGGTATCGCCAAATTTTTAGAACACTCTGTAATGCAATCGACAACTAGCTTCCTGCTTTAAATTAAATCTAATATATTTTGCTTTAAAAGAAACAAAACTCACAAACTTTAAAGTGTTACTGAACCACAACAGTAAAATCAGTCTTTATATGCAGTAAAGCATGCTTATTATACTCACTGTGGAACCTAAGGGGTTAATTCTCCAAAAAAGTATGTTTGATCCTGTCTTCTCTGATCCTCCCCTTCTTCTACTGTCCCCAATACATCTACTGATAGTACAGAGCCCTATGAGGCACTCTGCACATGTTCAGTTTGGTGTGTATAGCTAGAGAGGGTTTTTTCTTTTTGGGGAGGGGGTGCATGTGATCAACACTGAGCCAATCAGCACTGTCCAGACAGAGGGTCAGGGGTCATGCAGCCTTATAGGATAGTCAGAGGAGAATAAACACTCCTACTGCAAAGTTTTACCAGTGCTCAGCCTGACACTGATAGAAGTCACAAGACTGCTATATACTGATGATGAAAAAAGGTATTTATCAGTCCATATTTACTAAAATAATTGTATTTCCATGTTCTTTGTACTGTGGGAGACCAGATATAGTGAATGCAGGGTCCGGGGTTTAGTAACATTTTAAGAGGCTATCCAGGGGCACAAAATATGATCTGAGATTTACCATTAGGACCATTGTTTAATGCTTTTATGACCTGCTTTTAAAATGGTGAGCACCATAATCATTTGCTTTATCATGTGATTATAGATATACCTGTAGCACTACCCCCTTAGAAGTCGCTGAAGTTTGGGTCCCCCTATAGTCCTGCACAGCCAGGCAACACGCATGTGCCACACATAGATTTGCATCCAGGAGACAGTAACTAGTTCTTGAGCTTGTTTTTTTGGATTTTATTAGGGGAATTGAACTTGGATGGGGGAATTGAACTTGGATGGGGTGAAAGTGTATGGGATGCCCAAGGATATGACAACAGAGGACAATCCCACAAAGTGTCAGTTAGTGTTAAAATGTCCGCTGCAATATCGCATTCCCACTATAGGTCGCTAATTGCCGCCATTACTAGTATAAAATAAAAAAATTCCAGTATATGTTTGTAGATACCATGGTTTGTAGATACTATAACTTTTGTGCAAACTAATCAATATACGCTTATTGGGATTTTTTTTACCAAATATATGTAGCAGAATACTTTTTGGCATAAATTTATGAGGAAATTTGATTTTTGATTTTTTTCTATTGGATATGTTTTATAGTGGAAAATAAAAAAATAATAGTTTTTTTTTCAAAATTGTCTGTCTTTTTCTGTTTATAACGCAAAAAGGAAAAACCACAGAGGTGATCAAATAGCAACAAAAGAAAGTTCTAAGGACATAAATTTCATTATGGCACAGTGTTGCATGACCGTGCAATTTTCAGCTAAAGTAACGCAGTGCCGTATCGCATAAAATGGCCTGATCATGAAGGGGGGTAAGTCTTCTGGAGGGCAAGCGGTTAAAAAAGTACAGTGCCAAATAGCAAAAAATGCCCTGGTCAGGAAGGGGGTAAACCCTTCCGGAGGTCAAGTGGTTAAGGCACTCAAATACATTTTAGGTGCATCAAAGTAAAGGATGTGCAATGTGTTAGTTTGTTTTCCTTAGAAAACATCTACAACCTGAGTAGAAAAGGCTGTCCCTGCCAGAATGCAGCAAAAAAGGACCCTTGCTCTCTGTGGGGAAGCAGTGGTCTCTATGATACACCCTGATACATCTTGTGCTGAGTCAGAGCTATACTGTAGCTTAGTAGTCAGCAAAGCTTATGCTCCTTATCAGAGGTGGACTGACCATTTGAGCACTCGGGCACTGCCCGAGGGCCCGGGGTCAGTAGGGGGCCCCATGAGATGCCCCTAGTTCCTTTCATAGGCTTTTTTGGGTGTGGTTTGAGTGTGAGCAAGGACACAGGGGCCCCATGATCTCTTATTGCCCAGGGGCCCCATGAGTTGTCAGTCTGCCCCTGCTCCTTATTGATTGGAGATCTCTAGCTCTGATTCAACAAGAGCTTGTCAGACTTCTTCAAAGAGAACATCACTTTCAAACTGGGAAGAAAGGCCCCTCTTTACCATATGCTGGCAGGACACAGAAAGCAGCCACAGCTTGAATTGAAATACCTAAGAAAATGAATTGTAATACTTTGCGCACATGGGTCTGATGCCCCTTAAATGTATTTAACCTGAAAGTTCTGTTGGGTGTTAAACTGTGATGTTAATATTTATGATTTACATGTAGAAGACATTTTAACATCCTTTAATGCTCTCTGTATTTCAGCCTGTCAGATGTGAAAAAAGGTAACAAAAAGAAAAAGGGAAAAAAAGGTTTTAAACAAGTAACATTGGGTATTAAGAGGTGGAAACAGCACTAGTGCCAGGTAATAACAGTTATTTACTGCCCATGAGGCTGTAGGTGGACGCAGCCTATGAAGAAATTCAGCAAAAAGTCATTAATAACTGACATTACTCCCTGAAAATGATAGCAGGCCAAATCCACCAAAAAGAGAGAGAGTTTCCTTCACTGAGTAAATTGATATTTTAATGCCATCAACTGTCAGGAATAGATTTATTGGCATTAATAACAGTGATTTGCCACATTTTGCTAGTTAAATTACAGTGCTGCGTAGTTATTCCCTCAATAAAGGCTTGGAGCTGTGCCAGCCACTTGGGCTTTCTGAGCTGGATTTTGGCCTGCTGCCCAAAATGGCATTAAAACTAGAGTCAGAAACATAACAGATGCAAAATCAAAACACAAGGTCGCTCCGGGGATCATACAAAGACAATTAAAGCAAATTACCAGCTATGTAAAAGCTATGTCCTGAATACAGAAGAAATATGTAGCCCACATGTAAGGTGTTCAATCCGTCGTTTTATTCTGCCCTTGTCGTGTCCCTAGTAAACTATATGTTTGGTATGCGATTATAATGATTCTGATCCTTGGTCAAGGGCACATTGACATACTCTATGTCTGAGACTTTGACAAGATATTTGATAAAAGCGGAGAAAATGCTAAGGTGTTGCACTCAGGTTTGGGCTGTCATATGAAGGGCATGCTTGAAAGATTTTATCAAGATAACCTCGCAATTTCCTTCCTCCTATTTTATAGCAATGTAATGAGGACTATGGTATGGATTCTTTTATTCATGAAAGCTCAGCTGAACTCAGGGAAATAAATGTGTACTCGGATAGACATGGTGCTTACAACCTTCATTTTCTTAGTTTTAATTTGGAAACAAAAAGAAAAACAGTTGTGCACATGTAGCCTATGAAGTCTGAATGTTCTGTCCCTCTTAAATATACTTTTGTGTGTTGCAACTGCATTAGGTTATTATTTTTCTACTGAATGTTGACATGTAGTGGTTGTTTAGAGCCACCGCATCTTATTTACATAAGTGATTTGGTAGCTTCCTCTGTCCTCCCCTACTAGTTAGTTTAGTCCTAGCTAGACCCTCCCTGTTTCTTCCATGTTCCCTCAGTCAGAGTTGGTACATTGCAGAGACAGGGTTTAGGAAAGTCATTGTCTTCCTTCACTTTAAAAAACTGGAAAAATGTCCTCTGTACTGCAATTATCCAAAGTTCCCCATGAATTGTGCCAAGTGAGAAGGTGACCATACAAACTGAATTTAACCACTTGCCTACCGGGCACTTTTACCCCTTTTGTGCCCAGACAAATTTTCAGCTTTCAGCGCTGTTGCACTTTGAATGACAATTGCGCGGTCATGCAACACTGTACCCATATGAAATTTTTATCATTCTTTTCACACAAATAGAGATTTCTTTTGATGGTATTTAAATGCCACTGGGGTTTTTATTTTTTCACTATAAACAAAAAAAAGTGAAAAATTTGGGGAAAAAAAGTTTTCCTTTGTTTCAATTATAAAATGTTGCAAACAGGTAATTTTTCTCCTTCACTGATGTGCGTTGATCAGGCTGCACTGATAAGCAGCACTGATGGGCAATGATAAGCAGCACTGATGGGCACTGATGAGGTGGCACAGATAGGCAGCACTGATGGGCACTAATAGGCTGCACTGATGAGGTGGCACTGATGAGGCGGCACAGGTGGGCATTGATGAGAAAGCACTGATAATGCTGCACTGATATGCAGCAATGATGGGCACTGACAGGCGGCACTGATGGGAAGCACTGATGGGCATTGATAGGCGGCACTTATGGGCACTGACTGGCGGCACTGATGGACTCTGAGAGCAAAACTGCTGGGCAGCACTGCTGGGCACTGATGGGTGGCACTGCTGGTCACTGGTGGGTGGCACTGCTGGGCACTGATGGGTGGCTCTGCTGGGTAGTGCTGGGCACTTCTGGGTGGCATTGATGATCAGGGAAATGATCATCAGTGCCCTGATTATTAGTGCAGATGTCCTCTGTGAAAGCGTGAGGAAAGTGCTGCCGATAACCGGCAATTGTATTTACCTTGTGATCTGCTGTGTCATTGGACACAGCTGATCACGTGGTAAAAGGCCGCTGTGATTGGCCTTTTACCTAGTCATGTGATCAGCTGTGTCCGTGCACTGACAGCGACGCTGGGGAGCGCGGGGTGGGGGGGACGCATTCTGGGAGGACGTCATATAACATCCTCCCAGAACTGGACAACCGCGCTGTAGCCGTCATTCAGCTATAGCGCGATTGTAAAATGGTTAAGGAGGCGTGTTGCTGCATAACATGGTATTTGAAACAGAACACTGAAAGTTGTTGAAATTAAATGTTGCCAACAAGTTGAGCAGCAGCATTTTGCAAATTGGCAGCATGAACAGCAGCTACTGGTGTAAAGAGTGGAGCTGTGAAATGACTGAAAAGACCATGGGTGCAATGGCAGCATTCCGTGTTCTCTTGAGGCTTGTGGAGAATTGCTTAATTAGCAGGAGTTAGAATGTGCCCGTTTGTCAGAGTTCCTCATTATCAGACCCAGTGTTTTCAGGAGTGTTGAACTTTACTAGCTTTACTGCCAGATGGGTTCTCAAAGACAAGTTGCTGTATTGCTGATATTCCATTTTTTCCCAGTTCTTGACAATCACCCTTTGCCAGTTGGCAACACTAAGCCAGCCTCTTTAATCAGTTGGGCCCTTGTCAGTATTTGTAAACTGTCATACTGTTTACAAGTTGTTAACTGCCAAAAGCTTTTACAATGTTTACCTTTTATGCATGCTTTAAATCTTCTTAAAAAATAATGCTCAACTGTCTGACAGTCACTGTCGCTGTTGCTGTTGCTGGATAACCTGCCCTGCTTGTAAATGTGGAGAATGTGAAATAAAGCAAATAATAAGTGTACTGAAAATTATCATTACATGTAATATCCCAAAACAGTTATCACAAAATTGTTCACAATAGTTGTCTTTTAAGATTGGATTTACAATATAGCGGTGCAAGAAATTGCATGTGATTCGGACAGGAATCGCACTGCATTCCTGTTCAAAATACATGCAATTCTTTGCAGTGCGATTTGAGTCCATTCATTTTGTATAAGCTCAATTAACACCGTACTTGCACAAAAAAGGTGCAGGAACCTTTTTTTCTGCTGCACCGGAATCTGATCGCATGGGTGTTCACACCCATGCAATACGATTCTTGCAATCACACTGTGTTTTGCAATCTGTTTTGGGGTATCATTGATTTAACATTGCCACGGGTGGCAGATCACATGAATGGAGTATAATTTCCATGCGGTGCGGGAAATGTTCAGGATTCTCTGTTTCCTGCACCACCTATACAATATATGAATCGGGTCTAACTGTTAGTACAGTATTATTGAATAGAAAGTATCTACTTTGATAATTTTTCCAACTGCAAAAAAACACAAAAGCACAACATATTTTGCACACGGATATTCAAACTTCCAAACGTATTTCTAAAGTATTCTTAGTAGTATGGAGACTACTTTCAGTGTTTAAATCAGATGCAAAATCTCACATACATATTACGAACTTAAAGAAAAAGGCCTGCATCACACCTTTGTAATGCGGTAAAGGATACATTACTACAATGCATAATACCATACCATGCACACACTACTGTTTTGCAGTGTAATTTATTTTGAGTGGCATCCCAACAAACAAAACAATAAATCTGCATTGCAGAGTGCCACAATGCACAGTAACACAATAGCATGTTGTGTGTTCCCAAAAAGGGGTTAACTGTGCTTTCTTGTGCACTGGAGTGTGTTGGCAGGTCATTTAATATGGTTTGAAGTCAGCCTTAAAGTGATACTAAACCCAGGACCCTGCATTCACAATATCTGGTGTCTCACAGTACACACAACATGGAAATGCATTTATTTTAGTAAATATAAACTGCTAAATACCTTTTCTCATCAGCAATTAGAGCAGTCTTGTGACTTCAGCAGAGCACTGGTTAAAGCTTGTAGGAGAAGTTTTCTTTCTGCTCTAGGAGGATGTGAAACCTCTGACTCTCTGTCTGGACAGTGCTGATTGGCCATGTGCTGATCACATGCACCCTCCCAAGAAAAAAAAAACCTCCCTAGCAACACACACCAATCTGAGCATGTGCATATGACCACGGGTTCAGTCTGTATCAGGTGGCTATTTCAACAAGAGGAGGGGCAGAGAAGATAGAATCAAACAGTCTTTTTACATGATACAGAGGATTAACCCTTTAGGTTGCACAGTGAGTATAACACGCATGCTTTACTGCATATACAGACTGATTTTCTTTTACAATGGATTTTATTATAGACAACATAACAACAAAGAAACAGTCAAAAGATACAGACTGATTCTACTGTTGTGAGTTTAGTAACACTTTAATCTTTACTTTTGTAGTTGGCTGATGATTACCAGCCATGGTTCCAATACAAAAAAAAGGATACTTTTTAACATGTATATCAAGGTTTCTCAACCAAGGGTTCCGTAGATCCCTAGGGTTTCAAAAGTATTCCCCAGGGGTTTGGCTGCAAATCAACATTGTGGCAGATATATATCCACCCAATATTGTTTTAAATGTGTACTGACCATGAAAACTGCTAGTACGTGTTGATACACAATGCTTCCACTGTAGTTCCAGCTACAGGAGAGGGTGGCACTGGGAATAGAAGAGTATGTGCAGAGAGCAGGAGCAGTGTGACTGTATGCCTCCCTCAGTGACTTTGTATGAATTCTGCCCTTGTAACCCCCACTGTACTCTGCCCTAGTGAACCACCCTGCTCTACTCTTCCCTGGTGACCTCCCTGCTGACTCCACTGTACTCTGTCCTGGTGATCCCACTGCTATATCCTGTCCTGCTGATCCCCCGCTGTGCTCTGCCTTAATGACCTCCCTGCTGTACTGTGTTCTGGTGACCCAATGAGAATTGAGCATCTGTGTAGAAAAAAAACATACCCAAATTTCACATTAAAGAGGTAAGCTTTAATATTTATTCTATTATGTAATGGTACTTTGACAAAACATTTTGTTATATCAACAGCTTGCTGATCACACCAGTGGTCCATTAGCTGTAGATCTGAGATCTCCAACTTTTTGCAAAGGGTTCCTAAAAGGAAAAGGTTGATAAAACCCTGATGTATATATTAGTTTTTCAGTTTAAAACAAACTTTAGTGAGCTCGAAGTACAATAACAGCAGCCTTTATTAATGCTTTGGAAACTCATTGGGAACAGCAAATGATTTAAAAAATAATCAGATAAAACATCCTTATCTATGCTAGCGAGGTCACTATAAATGTAACATTTTCATAGCAAATAAGTAAAATGCCACGTTTTTCAGTAATAATTGAGATACAGACATGATAAGTAGTATAAACTCTTTATACATTATATCTCTCTTGACTCTCTCCTGAAATGCACTGTACTCTCCTCACTCAGACAACCAGGCCTTAAGAAAACTACTTCGCTAATGTGGGTACAGTGTGTCAGCAAAATAGCTACTTTCACATTAGCTGAATGAGTCTTCTAGTTTCTGAGCAAGATCCATTCACATAAGCACATGCGTAGATTCTAAAGACATAGCAATGTAGTAAACATGGTATCACTTATCCGCATTACAGTCAGATCAGAAGAGAGATCCATCTGACTTGGGTCTAGGTTAATGAACTCATTCTCAGATGCAGTTGAAGTTCTGGTAGCAGAGGGTTCAACATTAGTTGCCCTGAAGATATAAAGTATTGGGATGCCTGCCTTTACACGAACATGAACTTTAATGGCATTCCAGTCTTAGTCCGTAGGGTTCAATATTGAGTTGGCCCACCCTTTGCAGCTATAACAGCTTCAACTCTTCTGGGAAGGCTGTCCACAAGGTTTAGGAGTGTGTCTATGAGGATGAACTGCGCTTAAAATATTCCTTTAAACGTCCTAATGTGCATGGACACATAGGAGGATAATAATGAGCTGCTTCTATAGGCAAAATGCTAAACTCCTCTGGAAGCAGCATTTTTTTCAGCCAGTGTGCATAGATCTGAAGAGCAGAATGTGATGTGCAAGATAGTGCCCACAACTTTAATATAGTACGTTTGCAGGGTCAGAGCCTCATGCCTTTGGGGTTAGTCCATCAGGATACCAACCCAAGGTTTTAATACTTGCACTTCCATCATATGCTCTGTTTAATTTAGATGACAACTCAGAAACCCCTGGGGTTTTTAGCACTAGTGTTCACAATGTCCAGGATGACTCTCACCTTGTTACTGAACCCCCAGCCCCTTTCTTTTATTGCCAATCTAGGTACTTTTTGGTGTCAAAACAGCAACAATCTGTGTCTTGGCTTGGAGGGGTTACCGGTCTGGCTAACCACACCAAAATATCAGAAGCACTATTTTAAATATGTGTTTCTCCTGACAATAACCCTTTCGTTTCTTCCCCTGGCTGTCTCAACATGTTTTATTTTTTATTAAGTTAGATGTAACATTTGCTATACTAATTGCTCAGAGCTTTTGGCAGTCACATTGCACCAATGTGCTGTTTTCCACTGTTCTGTCAGTGTCCTACTGTTAATACTATATATTATGTAGGGCTTATGCTAGTCAAGCTATTTTTAAGGGCTAACATTTTGCTAGATTTATAGATTTCTTCAAGTAATGGAACAGTTAAAGTTCTGCATTCAGCAATTTCTAGATGAAGCATTAAATCTGCCTGCCAAGACCCCAGCTTGTTCACATTGATTACTATCTTTTGAGCTTCTTCATATAAGTCATTAAAAGACAGCTGAAGGTTAAGTCCACCATAACTTAAACGCAGAAAAGAAGAGGGTTCGATCAACATCCTATGCAGTATATCAACATCCTATACAGCGTCTTTGGTATACATGCTGTAGTGTTTTTAAATTGTAGTTATTTTAATTAAATAGTTAAGGAGTAAAAAAAAAATCCACTTCCACAAAAAAAACAAAACTTGCATTTTCAGGACTCCAAAAGCACAGTTGATCCAGAGGAAGTTAAATGACCCCAGTTCCTTCCTGATCCCTGATTTCCAACAACATTCAGGTAACATGTAGGAACAATTTTCTACTATTATTTCATATTAATTCTAATATTATTCATAGTAATAAAATGTCTAAGTTGGTGTGCATTCGGAAACAAGTGGCATCCCATTTAAAACAGTTTACTGCATCAGCTAGAACCAGCTTCTGCTTGTAGGCAGGTGCTTACAGGGTGTCTGAGTATTGTAGCCCTGTCTGCACTGTGGGCTCCTGTGTTAACTGCATTGTTGTTTGTGTACAGTACCTTGAAAAAGTAGGACCCTAAACATACAGCCAGAGCTACAATGGAATGGTTTAGATCAAAGCATGTTCATGTGTTAGAATGGCCCAGTCAAAGTCCAGACCTAAATCCAATTGAGAATCTGTGGCAAGATTTGTAAATTGCTGTTCACAGACACTCTCCATCCAATTTGATAGAGCTTGAGCTATTTTGCAAAGAAGAATTGGCAAAATTGTCACTCTCTAGATGTGCAAAGCTGGTATAGACATACCCAAAAAGACTTGCAGCTGTAATTGCAGTGAAAGGTGGTTTTTCAAAGTATTGACTCCGGGGGGCTGAATACAAATGAAAGCCACAGTTTTTAGATATTTATTTGTAAAACATTTTGCAAACCATTTATCATTTTCCTTCCACTTCAGAATCATATGCCACTTTGTGTTGGTCTATCACATAGAATCCCAATAAAATACATTTACATTTTCGGCTGTAACATGACAAAATGTGGACAATTTCAAGGAGTATGAATGCTTTTTCAAGGCACTGTATATAGTGAGTTACAGGCTGCCTAGGTTAGGAAGGAGTTAACTACAGCTCAGATCTTTTCTGGCTTTCTTGGCTCTGCCCTCTATCCTGTGCTCATAAAAATAAGGGGATAGGGCCAAGCAGAGTAAGGAGAGGCTTCACATGGGAACACAGGAGAGGGCTTGCTGTACTATGTAGCCCACAGCAATCAACGGAGCGTCTCCAAGGGTAACCACACCTGAAGCCAGGACACTGCAGAATTATGGATTCTGAGGACTCTGACCCTGGGAAAGGTATGCACTGGGCAGCCTGCATCTAGATAGTTAGGGAGATACTAATGCCTTTTGTTCCATGGTGGTATATGGCGTATGACAAAGAACAAGGCCTGTTACTCACACGGAGGGTGTAGAGGAGGACATTTAGTTACTAAGGGTAACAAACACAAGGGATTGACATGGCAGCCAGGGAGTGGAAGGACAGTATCGGCTCTGGTGATGGGTTCTCTCTATAGCAAGGGGATCGGTTAGCTGTTTCTCCTCCCTAGCCGTCGGTGCCCCATCAATTGGAACCATACTTACATGTCGGAGACCTCAAGGACCTAGCCGCAGGTATGGGAAGTCTTAAGAGAGAGACGTATACACAGGAAGTTTGCGCTGTTATGTGGTGAAACCTGTACTCTATCACTGGGAATAAGGTGATAGGAAAGCTGGACTGGTGAATGGGACACAAGCTCAGCAGTGTTCTCTACTAAGAGCTACATTCCAAGGGAAAAGGTGTGCGGTATCATGGGACAGAGTGGTTCACAGTGCTGAGCCTCAAGTTACGATACAGTTGCCCAAGGTGTATGCCGTCTTAAGGTTGGGTTCATATGAACATGGTCCCGTCTAGTCTTTAGTGAGCACGTACTCGGAGAGAGGAGGCCTTGCGTGCTGGGCAAGTTGGCCCCACCCACATGTGGATTAGCCATTTTAAATTTTTATGCATTGAGAGCATATTCAGCCCTGTTTGAAGCAATCTACTGCTTCTCCTAGAACCAGCTATTGTGGGAGACTATAGATTTTCACAGCTCTTACAGTAAAAAAAATTTGTTGAGAATAAACTTACATCCATGTGTTGGCATGAAACCTCTTCCACCAGTCTCAAAAAATGGCCTCGTGTCTCTTGAGGTAATGTTATAGCTAACAGCTTTCTAAGTTTACTATATGAATCATATACATTATGTACTGTAGTTTTGAAAGGTGATAATATTCCCCTTAATTTCCTCTTGTAAAAGGATGAATACATTCAATTCAGCTAATCCTTCTGAGCTTTTTAGCGGAGTTCTTCCATGCCCCATTCCAGTTCCACAACACCTTTTTTTCTGAATTTGTCCTGAAAACTGAACTGCAGAGTGAAGACAATAATGTCTTTCCCTCCTAAGTCAATGGGTCTTTGAATACAAGAATGGCAGGTGAGAGGGGCAGCTGGAAAACTGTAAAATTGTTTATTACCAACATTAAAGTAATACTAAAAGTATTTTTTAAATTGAAATAATAAACATGCTATACTCACCTGCCCTGTGCAATGGTATTGCACAGATCTGCCCCAAACTTCCTATTTTGTGGTTCCCACTTGCTATGACAGCACACTGTGCATGCGCAACCCCTAACTGTTTGTGTCTCTGGAGCACCCCCCTCTTATTTGCAATACCATAAAAGTGATCCAGGCAACTGTAGAGCTGCCTGGATCACTTTTGCTGAAAAGGTACAAAGCTCACAGCTTGTTTTAACCAATTGAAGTCCACGCCACTGATAAATAGACCTATGGACATCAAGTGGTTAATATTAAAATATCTCTGTGCAGTGTTACCCCTGGAGAAGACAGTGGATTGTTTTGGTCCTCCAGTCTATCTAGTGATGATATGCCCTGTACCTTGACCTAAGTGACACTGACACACCTGGGAACAGTTTAAATGAGCTTTATTGAAACAAAAGCACTAACAAAGGAAATTGTTGGCTAGCAATATACAGAAATAACAGTTTCATTAGGCATAAGCTGAAACAGGCTGTAAAATGTATAAAGGGGCAACTGTCAAGCCTATCTCAAATGCAAAGGCTCTAACTATTCCTGCTCCACTCGTTAATGGTATTAGATCACTGTAATGTAGTCCTGCCATAGTTGGGGCCCTTGGTCTTTCATAAAAGCCCTCACCCTTCTCTACTGAAGGTATTTGTCTTCCCAAAGACAAAGTAAAGTAAACAGAAACAAAGAGGCAAAGGCCTCTCACCATTCCTAATGATTCAGTAATGGACAATGTCATGGGCTCTCCTTCTCAGAGGTACTCAGCCCTGTATCTGCAGCAGAACTGGACAACAGAACCCTGGAACCACCGGACACTGGAACACTGGAATGGACAAAACACTGAGCAGCAGTCATGTGGCCATGGGCTCCCAGCAGCAACAGATTCTGCAAAAGCTTTCATCAGCAGGACCACTGTAACAAACACCTCAGCCTAGCTTCCTCTGTAGTCAGCACAGCCAACAGCAGCACATGCTCATGGTCCTGCAGTTCTCTTTCTCTGCTGGTGCAGTCTGCACAGTGCATTCCCTGTCACTTTAAACAGCCTGGAACAGTCTCCTCCCAACAGCAGAAAATGGCGCAAAGCAGACTTTCAACCCAGTACGTGGGATCACAATGGCATTGTCCCAACTTATTCTGCACCTCCGGGCACATATAGCACCTCCTGGGCACCCCTGCTCACCCTATGGGTCCTGGAAGAAGTTCCCCACTCTTTTCCTCCATGTTCCCTCACATTGTGGCTGTGGCTGAGTGGCAGTCATTTACTAGTACTAGTGCTAGTCCTCCTAGCTTTCATATGTCTTTGCCCAATGCTAGGGGCAGGTCCAGTCCCCAGGCTGAGGTGTTTCAGGAGCAAAATATGCGTATCATGAAGTAGCTGGGCATAAGCCAGGGACCATGCCATCCAGTCTGATTCTTAATGCTAGTCTTTTCTTCTGCCCAGAAGGTAGAAAGTAGTCTCAGAAGGTGTGAAGAAGTGATCGTTACAGTTTAGAGCATCGCCAGCATAGGGGTGATACCTGGGGGTGGATTTTATGTAACATTTAAGGGGTTTGTACCATCTTGTGAAAATCTTGCAACTGTTTTCCTGATATATGTTGGCCAATGATGCCTTATGGGCAAATTTTATTTATTTATTACAGGTACTTATATAGCACCGTCAATTTATGCAGCGTTTTTACAGATATATTGTACATTCACATCAGTCCCTAACCCTCAAAGGGTGTACAATCTAAGGTCCCTAACTTACATTCATACATACACATACTAGGGCCAATTTAGACAGGAGCCAATTCACCTACCAGCATGTCTTTGGAGTATGGGAGTAAACCGGAGTACCCAGAGGAAACCAACAAAGGCACAGGGAGAACATGCAAACTCCAGGCAGGTGGTGCCGTGGTTGGGATTTGAACCAATGATCCTTGTACTGCCAGGCGGAAGTGCTAACCATTTAGCCACTGTGCTGCCCAAATAAAGAATTCTATCTTTTTGGGCAGAGGTGAATGTAAGGTATGGTGAACCTAAAATACTCTACCTACAGCGGGCTCAGCAACCAGTAGATCACGGCCAGGTGACTGGCAGATCGCATTTTGGGCTTGCTGACCCGCCATCTCAGAGCATCAGAGTGTATTGCAGAGGGACTACTTGTAAAGTGGGAGTTGTAGTAGGGAGTAAGAGCCGCATAAGCTGATGCCTCCTCTGTAGTGCTGGCAACTGTCCCATGCGGAGAGATACCAGCTGCACTCCACCTCTTATCCCAGCTAGCGGTCTCCAGAGTGGTTCCAGCAGCAGGAGAGAAGAGATCTTCAAGTCAGTGTGAAGCAATACACTGAGAATAATAGTATAAGGCTGCTTTCACACTGATGCACTATGGTTTACCCACACAGCGGGTGCAGTGCAGTCTACCTGCAGCTTTCTTTCTAATCTGTCCTGCGGGTTTGGCGCACTTTCTGAAAGCACACCAAAACTCCATACAGTTGTGGGGCAATTGCAAAGTGGCCCCATTTACTTTAATGGGTCATGATTGGCATGCGGTAGCACTCACCAAAAGCAACAGAGGGTTTAATTCCTTCTGTGGCATGTGTACACCTTTGGCTCCTGCTTCAGCAGCTAAAGGCGGTAGAGATTGGGGATGGTAAAACAGCAACTCAATCACAGTATTTTACTACCCCCCAACTTTATGCTTGACTGAGCCCTTAGGGTGCTGCTTCTGAAAGCAACTAAGGGCTCATTCACAAGGTGGTTTGGAGGTGATGTGTTGCCTTCTTCTCACCTGATTTAAACCCATGATTGTCCTGCAATGCAAGCAAAAAACGACATGGTAGTACGACAATTAGAGGTCTAAATCAGGTGTAGGAAGGTGACATTGTGCCCGATGATCTTTGACTTCTCCCATGTTGTTCAGGTCGGTCTCCACCTCTTTAAGGTTGCATACTCCTGATCTACAGAGTAAAAAACAGTAGGTACAGTGCAATTAATTTTCTGTTAGTCAAAACATTATCGATACTTACTGACTCTCTGAACACTCTGGCCCTATAAACTGTCAGCAAATTAGGAAACATGTGAATCAGTCACTATAATGTTCTGTTTGATTACAGTATATTAAAATGTGTTTTGGGGTCATTTCTAAAGACACTGGTGTCTCCTTTAATATTGTGAAAATGGATATGTAACGGCCCCAGGAAAAACCTTCTTACGTTTACTGATAAACTACAGACAGAAAAGCAAAATGTGACAGATTGTGACATCTAATCAATGTTACAAAATAAACATGTCAGATTATTAAAGCAATTGTGTTGAATTGTTTTAGCTTTTCTTCATCTCATAGAGTGTCCAGTAGATGGCACTTTTATATAACCATTTTGTTTAGTGATGTTTAGTGAGCCAATCTGAAAATGTTCCTTTTTTTATGTGTAGTGCAATCATAAACATTAAATCTACTGACAATCCTAGAAGTCGATAAACGTTCTTCTATAAATTGAAGATGATGCCTTATTGAGTCTTTCCCCTTGATTTTGTTGGCTTTTTAGATCAATGAGGAAATCTATAACAGTTTGCAAAATTGCTTCTCTGAGCGCCTTCAGGGCCCATTCACAATGGTCTGCTCCATTGCCCCGTTCTAAGGCAGCCCATTTATTTGTCAGCACATCAAAACTGACTAAAAATTGGTCACATGCCTTTTTTTCCAACATAGGGGTTGATTTAATAAAGTCAAATAGTGTGTGCACTGAAAGTGCAGTTCAAGTGCAGCTGCTCTAGATCTGAGGGGAAGCTCTGAAATGAAGGGAATGCTGATTTCTATCATCCAATCATGTGCAAGCAAAAATGATTTTTTAACATTTTCCTTGTATCTGATTGGGTACCCATATGGAAGAAAAATATATTTGAAATATATTTAAAAAATATTCTTCCCAAATATATTGACCTATATTTGAAAAAAAAATTAATATTTTTTAAATATATTCTTCAGATTTTTTTTAACATATAAAAAAGTCATGTCACATATATTTTTACATATATTTGTAAATGCATTTCAAAAATTTAGATTTGTATTTTTAAAGACATACAGTATATTTGAAATATATATATATTTATTGAAATATATTTTGAAATATATTGAATGGGGCCAAAATTGTAGATTTCAAATATATGTCAATATATTTGGGAAGAGTATTTTTTTAAAAATATTTTTCAAATATTTTTTCCTTCCACGTTGGTATTCTTTGCAAAGTGGAACTTTACTTAGTTTACTAAGCCCTGGTTCACATCTTTGCGGTCGTGCAGGCCGCGATTTGCGTGGGCACGAGAGCCCATTCATTTGAATGAACTCCCATGCCCCAGGACACACAGGGAAGAAGAGGTTCCCAGTACGGTTGCGATTTCCAGTGTGTGCGGTGTGCCATTAGAATTAATGGCATCCGCCTTCGGGTTTCGAATTCCTCTGTGTGGGTGGTGCGGTTGCAGGTATTTGTGCGGGTCCTGCAGTGGCACCAGCCGCACATATGTGAACCAGGGGTTAAGCTCTGAAGCAACTGCACTTGCAGTCCACTTGCAAGTGTACTTGCAGTGCACAGTATATTTGCATTTAGTAAACCAATCCCATAGCATGCCACAAAACATGGTACTGCATTACCATGCTTTTTGGTGCACTGCAATGCCTGTGCACTGGAGGTACAATGGCCTAGTGCAGGGGTGGGTAACTGTGGCCCTCCAGCTGTTGGTGAACTACAAGTCCCATCATGCCTCTGCCTATGGGAGTCAGTCTTGTAACTATCAGTTTTGCAATGCCTCATGGGACTTGTAGTTCTACAACAGCTGGAGGGCCACAGTTGCCCACCCCTGCCCTAGTGCATTGGGATGCCATTGAAAATGAATGACACCTCAACACGTTAATACATTTAAAATGATAGATGTGAATGAGTCCTCACAGAGGCTATATATCTCCATAAACATATTATTCAGGCTTGTTCACATTACCTGTACAGCACTGTGTTATTCAGCCCAGTCTTGTAAGGACAAGGACAAATTAATAGTGCTAATTTATACCAAGGTGTGTAATTTATTCACAGTGTGCATTGTGTTACAGTGCACTGAAATGCATGATAGCCAAAAAACAAATAACCTCATGCTTAAGCCTGGAGAAAAAAAAAAGCATGTAAATGTAAAGCAAAAATAAAATAACGCAACACAGCTCTGTATAAATTGCACACCAGCACAGTACACACGCACAGGGGCGGACTGACCATTCGAGCACTCGGGCACTGCCCGAAGGCCCGAGGTCAGTAGGGGGCCCCATGAGATGCCCCTGGTACCTTTCATAGGCTTTTTTGGGTGTGGTTTGAGTTTGGGCAAGGACACAGGGGCCCCATGATCCTCTATTGCCCAGGGGGGGCCCAAGGAGTTGTCAGTCCACCCCTGCACACGCATGTTACACGTGTTGATGCAAACATCGTGATGTGAATGAGCTCTGAAAATAATTTTTTTACCAAATGTATTAAAACATGTGAATACACATACAGATTTAATTGATAGCATGGTCCTGTATATATTATATGCAATGAACACATTTTATTTTCACCAGAACCCATAGGCCCCTTTTACACGGCTATTCCAGTGAGGTCCTCCTGTCAGTATTTCAATTGGATCTGAACAGAAGTTCAATGTTAGTCTATGGGAAGGGGGTGCAAACGGACATACGTTTGTTTATATCTGATTACTTCCAAGTCTATCTAGGTCAGAAAAAAAGGGAATGTTCACTTTCTTTTTTCACCTAAATGTGATGGATCAGAGGTAAAAAGATGTAAATGTATACATGTCCGTTTACATCCGACTGCCCTTAGACCTAAAATTGGTCTGTTATGCTCAGTTTATTCCTTCATTACAAGAGAGAAAAACTTCATGGACACGGATGTCACAAAAGTGACATTGGTTTGGTTCTGCTCCGAGTCACCTATCTATGAATTCACATTTTTAAAAAGTTGAGGATTTACAGAAGACTGATCCAGCAGCCTGCCAACAGCCGCATTCCAAGGTTGTTGCTTATATCTTCTGTACTCAACACACTGTGTAATTGCTGCCTGAACATGTCAATTTTGCATGTTTCAGCAGGAGGCAACTTACTTGAGAAGTGCTCCTTAAAGGGTAACAATACGTAAATTATAAGGTGGCTTAAATAAATAAAAAAAGTAAAAGAAAACTATAGTAAAAAGCATATATTTCAGCTGACTTAACTATCCATAATTTCTTGGCAGAAGGTCTAACTCTTCCCTACTTTATACATAGCTAAAAGAGGATGTTTTCTTCAACATATACTTTAAGTGTAAAATACATAACAATATAAATAGAAAAAAAAATATCCAGAAAATGGAAATTAGACCATATTGTCAACTGAAGTATGAAGATGCATGTTTATATTATCTCATTGTACATACTGTATCTGCATGTAATTCTACTGCTGCAAAACTACTATTGACTTATATATGATTGCACATTAATATACTTGTCAGAAATGTAATGTAAAGAATTGCTTGGAAATAATGTAAAAAAATAAACTTAGTACCCATCAGCCTGTGTTACGCAAATTCAATTAATATGAAATTGGGATATGTTTTTATGTTGCATTCTGCCAAGCTAAGGTCTGATAATATAACAGTAGGAACAATGGCTGGCTGTGCTCTGTTATTGTATTATTCTCCATGGCTCCTACTGGATGTCAGTGTGACAGAATCTCTGTGACATTTCTGCATATGCTTAGCACACTGTTGGCAGATGTCAAGGTATATTCACAAACCTGTCATTCAGATCTGGAAGCCTCAAACACTTACTTTATGGAATGAATATCACACTCTGAGACTCAGTACTGTTGTTCAGCCACAGGTGTCTGATTCTGCACTGCAATTACATTTTGGCAATAAAGTGTTTCTTGGGGGGTTTTTTCTAGTTAATTTTGGTTGCGGGGCCAATGCAGAATTCTCTGGTAAATTGACATACATCTGAAAATTTGAATTTGCAAAAGAGAGACACTTTGGGAAGGCCCCGTTTTTGCCATGGCATGACTAAACTGGCCTTGGTGAGGCAAGTATCTTGCAGAAAACTATATCTAGGAGCCTAGGTGTGGGGAAACCTATGGAAAACAATGGCAGGCTGACAGTGATTGTAGCTGTCCACTGCTGTTTGGAAGCATTTCCACAAGAAGTGAATACCTGTAGTTAGGGATGATTGTCCCTGGATGCCTAGCTGTGGCCACTGTCAGTCTCTTTTTTACAGGCATTGCAGCAGCTGCAGTATGCATACTCCTGGGCTCCCAGCTGCAGTTACCTACAAAGTACTTGCTATGCCACAGACAATTTGACTGTAAAAAAGCATACATCAACATATGTCAAGGCATTTTATTTTTTTACCAAGTGTATTAAAACTCTCCAACATGTACAGTGGGGATCGAAAGTTTGGGCACCCCAGCTAAAAATTTGTATTAATGTGCATAAAGAAGCCAAGGAAAAATGGAAAAATCTCCAAAAGGCATCAAATTACAGATTAGACATTCTTATAATATGTCAACAAAAGTTAGATTTTATTTCCATCATTTACACTTTCATAATAACAGAAAACAAAAAAATGGCGTCTGCAAAAGTTTGGGCACCCTGCAGAGTTAATATCTTGTACTGCCCCCTTTGGCAAGTATCACAGCTTGTAAACGCTTTTTGTAGCCAGCCAAGAGTCTTTCAATTCTTGTTTGAGGTATCTTTGCCCATTCTTCCTTACAAAAGTCTTCCAGTTCTTTGAGATTTCTGGGCTGTCTGTCACGCACTGCTCTTTTAAGGTCTATCCATAGATTTTCAATTATGTTGAGGTCAGGGGATTGTGAAGGCCATGGCAAAACCTTCAGTTTACGCCTCTTGATGTAATCCCCCGTGGATTTCGAGGTGTGTTTAGGATCATTATCCATTTGTAGAAGCCATCCTCTCTTTAACTTCAGCTTTTTCACAGATGGCATCAAGTTACCATCCAAAATTTGCTGACATTTTATTGAATCCATTTTTCCTTCTACTCGTGAGATGTTCCCTGTGCCACTGGCTGCAACACAACCCCAAAGCATGATTGATCCAACCCCATGCTTAACAGTTGGACAGAGGTTCTTTTCGTTAAATTCTGTGCCCCTTCTTCTCCAAACGTACCTTTGCTTATTCCGGCCAAAAAGTTCAATTTTAACCTCATCGGTCCACAGAACTTGTTTCCAAAATGCATCAGGCTTGTCTATATGTTCATTTGCAAAGTTCAAACGATGATTTTTGTGGTGAGGACGTAGAAGAGGTTTTCTTCTGATGACTCTTCCATGAAGACCATATTTGTACAAGTATCTCTTTATAGTGGAATAGTGTACCACAACTCCAGTGTCTGCCAGATCTTTCTGGAGGGATCGTGCAGTCAAACGTGGGTTTTGAATTGTTTTTCTCACAATCCTGCGAGCTGTTCTGTCTGATATTTTTCTTGGTCTTCCAGATCTTGCTTTAACTTCCACTGTTCCTGACGACTGCCATTTCTTAATTACATTCCGAACAGAGGATATTGACATCTGAAAACGCTTTGCTATCTTCTTATAGCCTTCTCCAGCTTTGTGAACGTCAACTATTTTCAGTTTCAGTTTTCTAGACAACTGCTTAGAAGAACCCATGGTGCTGATTGTTGGGGCAAGGTCAGAGGAGTCTGGGCATTTAAAACCTTTGAGATTGACATCACCTGGTCTACCAGACAATGATTGAGAACAATCCATGACACTGGCAGGTCTCAGCTTTGCAAAGGGGGCAGTGCATGCTATAAATTCTGCAGGGTGCCCAAACTTTTGCAGACGCCATTTTTTTGTTTTCTGTTATTTTGAAAGTGTAAATGATGGAAATAAAATCTAACTTTTGTTGACATATTATAAGAATGTCTAATCTGTAATGTGATGCCTTTTGGAGATTTTTCCATCTTTCCTTGGCTTCTTTATGCACGTTAATACAAATTTTTAGCTGGTGTGCCCAAACTTTCGATCCCCACTGTAAATTCACATGAAAAATGTCAGTGACAACATGCTCCTGTTTGCTCCAAACAAAGCTAGTTTTCACCAGATCCAATAGGCCCTTTTCATGTGGTTGTTCCAATTAGATGTGCCTATATGTTTTTCAGGTGGATCCTGATGGAAATTCATTGTTAGTCTATAGGCAGACATATGTAAATGAAAGTGTATCTGTTTGCATCCAATGTTAAGTTAAAGTCTGAAATAAAATAATGGAAAAGGTCTGCATCCATTTTCATTTTTCTGGACCTAAATGTGACAGATCAGAGGTAAAACAATGTAAACAGATGCACATCTGCTCATATATCTGCATAGAGAGTACAGGAGTTAATTCTATGTATAAGTAGGGTGTACCAGTCAGGACAATCCAATGTACAGCACAGTGTAAAAGTGCAGCAGTAAGAAGTATGTATCCTAATGCAGCAATATCATGTATAGGGGAAAAAATAGCTGTAGTGTGGGAAAGGTTGGGGTGAAATGGGAAGAAGAACATGCCCTGGGAACAGTGAGTGGAAAATATTCCTAGTGTTGGTGGTCAGGGGTAGAAACAAAAAAATGCATTTGTATTAGTGTTGGGGGGGAGGGAGCATTGGTGTTCATTGGAGGAGGAGAGGGCAAAATATTTCCTAGTGGAGGATGGAGGGAAAAAGTAGTGCCTGGTGGTAGGTGGAATGAACATTATCACCCAGTGGGGAATGGGAAAAACAATAATGTCCAGTGGAAGGTGGGATGCACCATAGAGCACATTGAGGGTGGGGAAAAACAATAGTACCCAGTAAAAGGTGGGAACTATACAGATTGTCAGGCAGCTAATCTCTCCACTGCAAACAGTCTGAAAAGATATGGAGCTGCTGTTGGAACAGAACAGAACACAGCCTGGATCCGCGGGTTGTTGGGATTGTGTTACAATCCTGGGGCAGTTCCACAAAATCCAAGACAGTGGGTGGTATGCAAGGATACTAAATAAGGAGCTTTTTAAAGGATTTTCCTGTTGATGCTGGTTATGAAATTAAGATGGTGAAAACATTGCTAGGTGATGATAATTATAACAGTGACCAATTTCTGTTTTTCTGGAACATTTGGATGGATTATTTATAAGAGTCAGCAGCTACAAAAACTGTAAAATACAGCCACTTACCAATCCCTCGGTCCAGTGGTGTCCTCACCACTGCTGGTTTCATGAGCCATCTTCTCTCCCTGCCGCCAGCATCTTCAGTGTGGGCACCCAGCTGTGACAGCTTGCGACTTCACAGCCAGGTGCCCACTGAGCATGCGCGAGAAGCGATGCGCTTTGTGAATGGCCCCACAGTCTTCTGGGACCCGTCACATGTCCCCCCCCTCCCACTCCCCAAAGGTGTCAATCCTTAATGGGGAGAGGGGGACAATGCATTAAAACGGAAACGGAACTTCCCCTTTTGGGTGGAACTCCGCTCTAAAGTCTTCCTCCTTTTTGGCTTTCTTTTAAAAGCATTGCACATGCAGACATTTTTTCCAGCTCCCTGCCCATGCCGAGGTAAGAGCTTTCAGTTGCAGAGAAAGTGTCCACACTTGTATGCCACTGAGAAGTACAAATTCTGACTGTAGTCAATGGGAAACTCTTGCACCAATTTAAAAAACGACAACTGCTGCAGGGGAGAACATTTGCACGTTGTAGAGGGGGGAAGGGGGGAGTTTGCTTAGCAACATGTTGCCTATTTCACCCTAAATATACAAAAGGTGAAGTTAGCCTTTAACCCCTTCAAACCTTTCAGATAAATGCTCAGATTTGCCTGCCAAAGTACATAGTACATTGCCAGGTGCTGGAACACAGACCTTGTGTTCCACTAGTTGGCACCCAATACCACTCAATATACAGTGGCACTACCATACAAAGATCCAGCATGCAGCACCAGGTTACAACAAGCAGAAGGCAAAATCTGGCCTGTGGTCTGTACTGCCGTGGACTATTGTAAAAGGGAAGCTTTCAATGCATTCCCTTTACTTACTGAATCAAGTCTGTGTGTTTTTCCTTTCTTTCTTCTTCTCCTTTGCCTACTACTTATATTTTTTCTGTTATCATACTGCATTGAATTGATGTTATGAAAAACTGCACACTGTAACATTACATTATGTTACCATTATGTCAATGTATTGCCCATGTCCTACATTTACAGCTTTCTTAATACTTGACTATAACAGAGAGAGCTGATAGACATGCCTCAATTTTTTACATAGTTATGCCTGTGCATGTTTCTCTTAAAAATAACAGATTTAACTATAACTACTTATTTGACAAATCTGGCCTGAAACTCTGCTAATAGGCACTCCGACATTCTGAAGAAATTATAATTTGTAAAATATTAGATTTCTGTTCATACTTTCCTTCTAAATAATATATCCATGTGCTGGGGAGCTACAATTATCCATTTTTACCATCTGTCATATTGTCAATGTGCATAAACAAAAATAGATTATGACAATACATTGGATCAACCTTTCTCAACCAGGGTGCCCAGGCACCCTGGGGTGCCTTGAGATTTCTTCAGGGGTGCCTTGGCAAAATGTCTAAAAATTGCCCAAACTTGTATACAAGCCAGCGGGTGGAACAAACCTGCCTTTTAGTTACACAAAGCCACAGGTTTTCATTGTGCACCATTACGACCTTCTAACCGCAAGAGTCCTGACAGCCAATTACATCATCAATTGATAAGGAGGATGTCAGCTGCCTGCACAGCATCCTAGTTTGACCCTCCCCTGCCCCTCTCCATCAGTGCTGGGGCCACATTAGCTGATGGAGAAAAACTGAGGGAGAAGAGAAACATTGGAATACTACTCAGTACCTCAAGACTGTCCATAATTTTAAAGAGTGCCTCGGGAATGTCCATAATTTTAAAGGGTGCCTTGACTGAAAAAAGGTTGAGAAACACTGCATTAGATAAATGGCCTATTCTCTTACTGTTAAAGAAACCCTGTGATTAGGAAAACATGTAAGTTAGTTGCCATTGCTGACTCCTTTATAATAAAATACTAGCTGTCTTTATGTCTCTGGCTACAATGTTTCATCATTCATCTGAGTATAAAGGAACAGAAGTCAGAACTTCTCATCTTGTTCAGTCATTGACTCAGTAAGTACAGATGGCACAGGATCAGCACAAAAGCCAGGCAACTAAAACTTTCAGAAGCATATGTCCATAATGACAGTCTATATTCTTCTTTGTTTCCCACATTCCTAATTACAGTACAGTATATGTACAGTATGTCAAACTATTATGTGCCATCACAATGAAGACTTCCAGTTAGTCTAGCAGAATAAACTAGAATCAATTTCTCTTCTGATTGTGATTTGAATTAGACCATTAGCTTGTCCTTGACTTTTAGCTTGCTATTACTGACCTCCTTCTATAAATGCTAGTTGGCTGGCTGATTCTGTCTTTAGTACAAAGATGGCAACCGCAGGTTTAGGCAGAGCAGCGGTTCAAGCATAAATCTGACTTTAGGTCTACTTTACCTGAACACGTCATTTTACCCACTTAATGCAAAGTATCCAGTTCTCTTGATTGCCCATCCTCTCTGCCCCCCCCCCCCCAGAGTGATAGTATATGCTCAAGCCTGTTGATGGAATGGAATGAAGGGTAGAGGGTCTCAAGTTCCACCATACATAGAAGTATTGGGTATTTCACAGGGCTCTGGCTTTCAGGCTGTGGAGGGAGCACTGGGAAGATGAGTATCTACAATGGATGAGGAGAGCAAATAAAACTATAAAAGCTACAATTTCTGGGGAAATTGTGTGAAGTGTTCTTGCCTCCACCAGTAGTCTACAACTCACACTCTAGCTTTTGTCACTTTGCTGCCTGCTCACACACCTGGGTTCATATGGCAACTCACTCTACAGCAAGGGCTGAGAAGAGCGGTTAAAAACAAACTGCTCCAACTTGCTCACTTCACTGGCGGTTGCCATCTACAAATGATTGTAGGTTAAAAATTATAAATTCTACACTGAAGAGCTTTATATTGTGAGAATCACAAGACCCAGACCTACATTTTGATGCATATTATGTCTCTGAAATATTAAAAATAAAGGCACAGTCGCAGTTTAGAAATTGCAAATAAATGGTCATATTGTGAAAACTAATAGGACTATGGCTTAGCTGTGGACATTTTTAGTGGCAGCAGGGATAGCTGAACGTTTTGATATAAGATTTGTGTAGGTGGGCTTGCAAATGAGGGAGTGATGGCAGTTTAGAAATCATGTTCTGATTTTTCAGCTCACACTCTAGCTTTTGTCAGCTCCCACTCTAGTTTTGAACATTTCGCCATTCATTCCTATGGGACCAATTTCACCACAAAAATGCTGATATTTCGTGAACCATTCGGCGAAACGTTCCACAAAGTAATAGCACACCAATCCGGAACAACCCGCACATTTCGGTATATTACTGTCTATGTAGTGTAAAAACTGTGGGAGGAGTTAGGGTGGTAAATTTGGCTATAATAATAAGAATATGTGAGATAACAGTAAGTGGTCTTGCCATGCAAGAACACTTAATGAATGCGTAACAGAAAAATGTATAGGCAAAGTGATAGGTTTGCTTTATGGAATGGGTATCTGCTTTGATTCCAGTATCTCGAATAACAATGATGGAATGGGTATCTGCTTTGATTCCAGTATCTCAAATAACAATGTTGACTGCCTAAATTATAAGGGTAATACAATTTTTTTAACAGAGTATGAAAAATCTATATTTAAACTAGGCAGAGTTTAGACCATCAGACTGTGCCAGCAACATTGGTCCTTCAATGGAATCTATCTGGAGTTTAATTGACTGTGTGGCTTTGTGGTCAGATATATAAAACCCTCTTAAATAAACAAAAGGATTAAGCTATCAAGGTAAAGACAAAGAGGGAGAGACAGGAAGAGAACGTAATATTTGTGCTAATCCAATATTTGTCTGCCAGTGAATGCTATACTTTGACCTTTAATCACTGTCATTACTAGGATAAGCATGACAGAATGGAAGGTTATTAGAGAGAATGTATGATAGTATCTCAACATCAGTCAAGCCAAGAAACAAAGAGCCTCCTGAGAGCAGAATGTTCAGCATAGTAGCCTGAAAGAGAGAGGGAGCACATCTTCCTCCTTGACCTTGGCTTATTCACCTAATCCATGTTACCCAACACAGCCTAATATGATTAGACCTAACTACAATTAATCATGATGAACATTAGGAAGCATACAAAAACAGTAAAGCAAACCTATAATACAGGTTTATTTACAGAAAAGAACTACTTATTAAATAAAAGCTCACAAATAATCAAATGTTCTAATACTTGTACTATAAGGAAGATCCATTATTTTTTATTTTTTGCCTTAGTAAACAACATGCTCAGTGATAATGTGAGTCCGCTACTGCCTTGAACTTTTTTAACTGTTCTCATTGCTCATTGATTTATTATATACTTTCATATGATGGATCTGAAGGGAAGTTATGAGTGCTCTTAGGAGTGCCTGTTTTGCAGTTAGGCGTGTATAGTCATAGTAGGACTGCATGCATGTGTATAGGCTAATCTTTATAATTGATATTTTAATGCTTTGAGGGTCAATTTTAAATATATTTTTAAGTTTACAAGGCTAATCATTGATGTTTTATTGTTTTTTTTATTCATTAATAATAGAATTTATGTATGTTACATTAAACATTTTTTACAGGTGTGCTTATGCCCTGCACTACCTCAATGCCTGGCAAACAGTTAATTCACTGTTTAAAGTGTATGTAAACCCTAACAATGAGCTTCTCTTCTGTGCTCCTTTTTGATGTGTTAAATATGCTATTGAAAGTGTTTTGTTATACAGTATCTGTTGGATAAGTGTGAAAAAAAAAAAACTATTGATCTTGATGGAAATCCAGTGAGTATTTAAATTCTTGGACAATGCTGCACTTAAATCTCAATGCTATAGCTGCTGCCACTGATCGATCTAGAAAAACTCTATAGGGTGATTGTACAGAAGTCGATCAGTAGATCAACTTCTGTACAACCAGCCTGCCCATACATGTATTGAAATTCAGCCAGTACCTGCTGAACCAGCCAAATTTTGATCCATGTATGGCCGACTTTATACAAGGTTAGAGTTGAAAGTATGTTCTCTCTTATTTATAGTGTGAGGCTTGTGCACTACACTTTGACAATACAGTTGTTCTCTGGTGGTTAGTGGTCTGGTTGCTTGTAAAATTGGAAACTATTAGGAAGGGACAGAGTAGATAAGCTGATCTGGCGTTCCAGTGCCACACCACAGTTCCTGCCGGTTAAAAGCTCCGCTCCAGGCTCATTGGACAACAGTATGAGGATCCCCCCTGACCGCTGATCTTGTCTTCAGGTCTCCAACACAAAGACAGATGCCACATCATCCCGTTTGCCCCTGCAAATGGACTTTGGTGCAACCTTGATCTGGAGGTATTTTTATTAACCACTTGCCTACCGGGCACTTATACCCCGTTCTTTACCAGGCCAATTTTCAGCTTTCAGCACAGTCGCACTTTGATTGACAATTGCGCGGTCATGCAAGATTGTACCCATATGAAATTTTATCATTTTTTTCTAAAAAAAAAGGGCTTTCTTTTGGTGCCGTGGGCACTTTACTTTTTGCGCTATAAACAAAAAAGTGAAAAAAATGTGAAAAAAAAATGTTCTTTGTTTCTATTATAAAATTTTTCAAACAGGTAATTTTTCTCCTTTGCTGATGTGCGTTGATGAGCCAGCACTGATGGGCACTGATAGGCGGTACTTATGGGCACTGATAGGCAGCACTGATGGGCACTGATAGGCAGCACTGAAGGGCACTGATAGGCGGCACTGATATGCAGCACTAATGAGGTAGCACGGATAGGCGGCACTGACTGGCATCACTGCTGGGCACTGACTGGCGACACTGCTAGGCATTGACTGGCGCAACCGCTGGGCACTGACTGGTGGCACTGACTGGCAGCACTGCATTGATGGGCACTGGTGGGTGGCACTGGTGGGCACGGGTGGGTGGCACTGCTGGGCACAGGTGGGTGGCACTTCTGGAAACAGGTGGGTGGCACTGCTGGATGGCACTGCTGGGCACAGGTGGATGCACTGCTGGGCACAGGTGGGTGGAACTGGTGGGTGGTACTGCTGGGCACCGATCATCAGGGCACTGATCATCAGTGCCCTGATGATCGGTGCCGATCCCTGCTCTGACAGCGTGAGGAATGTGCAGCCCGAGAACCGGCAATTGCATTTCCCGGTGATCAGCGAGTCATTGGACACGACTGATCACGTGGTAAAAGGCCACTGTGATTGGCCTTTTACCACACCACGTGATCAGCGATCACGGAGATCACCCCCCCCCCCCCCGGAGCGCGCAGGAGAGCGCATTCTGGGAGGACATCATATGATGCCCTCCCAGAACTGGCTGGCCGCAGTGTAGCCGTCATTCAGCTATCTGCAGTTGGCAGATTGTACCATTTTCATACTGGTGATTATCTATATACTTATGGTTAATGTTATTTGCTGGTTGTAGTAGTTCTTCTGCAGCCAATTACTTTGTTTAAATTACTGATTAATTTCCCAGGAAGAGAATCCCCTCTGTTTATAGAGGCCTGTCCTGAGTGGAGACACTGCCAACTTTATTATCACCCACTATCACCCACCCATATAAACCCACTCTTCCACCTAGTAAAGGTCCTGGTTCTCTTGTTTACCTATAGGTTTAGCACAATATCCTGTTGGGGGAGGGCCATTTCTTATAACCCCATTCCCCAAAAAAGAGGTCAATTACAATATAATAGACACATTATTTTTTGGAACTTTGTAAAATTAAATCAATATTAGCAAATCCAATGCTATTTTCTGCTAATCCCCAGTTTACGATGCATACATAAAATACATTCTTTTTTAGCTATGTAATTAGCTACTAGAATTTCAATATTAGAACTCAAAAATGATGCTTAATTAGTTGACAGAGTGTTCTACTTTCATCATTTTTGACAGATCAAAATTAGAGTAGGGTGTAAACAATTTACTGTATCAGTGATGGATGAATGGTTCATGAGACAGTGCAGCTAAAGTATACAGATATTAAACTCCTAACAGGTAAAAACAACAATGAATACATGTTGTTTGGGATGATGATGTGCATAGCCTAATAAGGTCCACAAATATATTACTGATTATGTAAGTATTCCTAATTTTTCTATAAAAGTGCTCAAACATATTAAGGTCAGGCCCTCCAAACTATGACATTGACTAGATCAACTTGTGTTCAACCAACCTGTTCATACATGCTGAACCGGCCGAATTCGATCCATGTATGGCCACCATTAGCCTGTGTGTTCCAGACATTCAACACCAAACCCACACTTACTTAGTGTTCATGGGACAAGGTACGTTTTGTGCATGGGCAGAATTCTTATTTTAAATTCAACATCAGTCAGTCAAACAAAAATACAAAGCTACCTGAGAGCATTCAAAACAAAAGATCTGAATCAAAATGATTTTCCAAAAGAATTTTTATCTGTCCAAGTGATTATTTACCAGCCGTCGCAGGTATTTTTTTCTTTAAAATCTGCTTGTTTACGTAGTTCCTACAATCAAAAATGATGAATCAGATTTTGGATAAATTGTAAAAACTAATCACAAAATACATAGCTCTATCAGACATTCATTATCATTCTAATACTTCAATATATGAAATTGTCCAAAAAACTAACAATCAGCCTGTTTATGCCCGCTCTGAGAGGTTATTCAACAACCATGGTAACCAAAGTTTTAAAGTCTGAAACCATAATACTTTCAATAGAAGGTGAACCTGTGGGGGGTGACAGTAGAACAAATGAATGCAATCTTAAAACACAAAAATAAATATTTATTATATTGCAGCTTACCAAATCTTTAATGAGGTGGCTGCAGTAGTTTTCTTTTTAGGCATTTTTCCTTTATTTTCATTTGGTGATCTGGCTAGTAATTCTCTTGTTTTTAATTTCCTTTAAGCTGTCTAGGAAAAGTGGCAGTTAGAGGGTTGGCACAAACCATTTAGCATAGACAAAGGTGCTTACAATGGAGACCTTTAAAGTGGAACTCGAGTTAAAAAAAAAAAAATTGTGAACATGCAGGCTCTTTATTGCAGAAGAAATGTGCAGTGTCTCTTCTGTAATAAAATATACTTACCTGCCTGTTCACAACTATGAGCTGCAGAAGAAATGTGCAGCATCTCTTCTGTAATAAAATATACTTACCTCTCTGTACGCAACCCTGAGCTGCAGAAGAAATGTGCAGTGTCTCTTCTGTAATAAAATATACTTACCTGCCTGTTCACAACCCTGAGCTGCAGAAGAAATGTGCAGTGTCTCTTCTGTAATAAAATATACTTACCTGCCTGTTCACAACTATGAGCTGCAGAAGAAATGTGCAGCATCTCTTCTGTAATAAAATATACTTACCTCTCTGTACGCAACCCTGAGCTGCAGAACAAATGTGCAGTGTCTCTTCTGTAATAAAATATACTTACCTGCCTGTTCACAACCCTGAGCTGCAGAAGAAATGTGCAGTGTCTCTTCTGTAATAAAATATACTTACCTGTCTGTTCGCAACCCTGAGCTGCAGAAGAAATGTGCAGTGTCTCTTCGGTAATACAATAAACGTACCTGCCTGTTCACAACCCTGAGCTGCAGAAGAAATGTGCATTGTCTCTTCTGTAATACAATAAACGTACCTGCCTGTTCACAACCCTGAGCTGCAGAAGAAATGTGCAGTGTCTGTTCTGTAATAAAATATACTTACTTGCCTGTTCACAACCCTGAGCTACAGGAGAAATGTGCAGTGTCTCTTCTGTAATAAAATAAACGTACCTCCCTGTTCGCAACCATGAGCTACAGAAGAAATGTGCAGTGTCTCTTCTGTATTAAAATAAACGTACCTGCCTGTTCACAACCCTGAGCTGTAGAAGAAATGTGCAGTGTCTGTTCTGTAATAAAATAAATGTTCCTGCCTGTTCACAACCCTGAGCTACAGAAGAAATATGCAGTGTCTCTATTATAATAAAATAAACTTACCTGCCTGTTCACAACCCTGAGCTGCACATGCACAGTCTCAATTTACATTCTCAGAACAGTACCAGTGTATCAGGATGAATGACTCCCAAGCATGTGCAGGGGTGAAGTCATTCTGCACCAGTCAAACAAGACTACTGAAGACCAATACCCAGAAGAAACCAAGGAGAAAGGGACTTTGCAGGTGTCAGACAGTTAGAACAGAGGTAACTATTTCTGAATTTAGTTCCGCTTTATTACATTTATGTAAAACCTTTACCCCAGAAGGAAAAAACTGTTGATGTAGCTGCTTAAAAAGTGTTAGTTTGACTATACAGGTCAAACTCGAAAAAATAGAATATCGTGCAAATGTTCATTTATTTCAGTAACGCAACTTAAAAGGTGAAGCTAATATATGAGATAGACTCATTCCATGCAAAGCAAGATAGTTCAAGCCGTGATTTGTCATAATTGTGATGATTATGGCTTACAGCTCATGAAAACCCCAAATCCACAATCACAGAAAATTAGAATATTACATGCAATCAATAATACAAAGATTGTACATAGAACAATATCGGACCTCTGAAAAATATAAGCATGCATATGTACTCAGTACTTGGTTTGGGCCCCTTTTGCAGCAATTACTGCCTCAATGCGGCGTGGCATGGAAGCTATCAGCCTGTGGCACTGCTGAGGTGTTATGGAAGACCAGGATGCTTCAATAGCGGCCTTCAGCTCTTCTGCATTGTTCGGTCTCATGTCTCTCATCTTTCTCTTGGCAATGCCCCATAGATTCTCTATGGGGTTCAGGTCAGGCGAGTTTGCTGGCCAATCAAGCACAGTAATCCCACGGTCATTGAACCAGGCTTTGGTGTTTTTCGCAGTGTGGGCAGGTGCCAAGTCCTGCTGGAAAATGAAGTCAGCATCCCTATAAAGCTCGTCTGCGGAAGGAAGCATGAAGTGCTTTGACCCTGGACTTAATGAAGCACAGTGGATCAACACCAGCAGATGACATGGCTCCCCAAGTCAACACAGACTGTGGAAACTTCACACTGGACTTCAAGCATCTTGCAGTGTGTGCCTCTCCATTCTTCCTCCATACTCTGGTCAGTTGCTCTCATCAGAAAAGAGTACTTTGGACCACTGAGCAACAGACCAGGTCTGTTTTTCTTTAGCCCAGGTAAGACGCTTCTGACGTTATTTGTTGTTCAGGAGCAGCTTGACAAAAGTAATACGACATTTGAAGCCCATGTCCAGGATCTGTCTGTGTGTGGTGGCTCTTGATGCACTGACTCCAGCATCAGTCCACTCCTTGTGAAAGTTCCCAACACTTTTGAATGGCCTTTTCCTGACAATCCTCTCCAGGCTGCGGTCATCCCTGCTGCTTGTGCACCTTTTTCTTCCACACTTTTCCCTTCCACATTCTATTAATGTGCTTTGATACAGCACTTTGGGAACATCCAACTTCTGTTGCAATTACCTATTGAGGCTTTCCCTCCTTATGGAGGGTGTCAGTGATGGTTTTCTGAACAACTGTCAGGTCAGCAGTCTTTCCCATGATTGTGATTCCTACTGAACCAGACTGAGAGACCATTTAAAGGCTCAGGAACCCTTTGCAGGTGTTATGGCTTAATTAGCTGATTAGAGTGGGACACTTTGAGCCTAGAATATTGCACCTTTTCACAATATTCTAATTTTCTGAGATTGTGGATTTGTGGTTTTCATGAGCTGTAAGCCATAATCATCACAATTATGACAAATCACGGCTTGAACTATCTTGCTTTGCATGTAATGAGTCTATCTCATATATTAGTTTCCCCTTTTAAGTTGCATTACTGAAATAAATGAACTTTTGCTTGATATTCTAATTTTTTGAGTTTTAACTGTAATATGTTAGTCAAGTCCATCTAAATCTGCTGGTGCATCTTACACTTCTCTCTCCCAGATTGACAATGTTGCTATCCAAATATTTTTCTGTTGCTCCTCCATACAGAGTAGAGACACCTTAAGACAGGAAATGTGTTACTGGCCGGATCACCAGGTGAAATAAAGGGAAAAAAACGAAAAGAAAAAGACAACTGTTGCAGTAACCACATGGACTGGTTATCTGCAATACAATAATTTGGGGGATTTAATACCCCCTTCTGACTGGATAAGCCATTAGCAGATGCCACTTAACCTACAAACTGCCCCTTTGGCACACTAGTATATACCTCACTGCATCTCTGCTATCTGGTAATGATGTGCATGGCCACTCTACTTAATCTGCAATTAAATATTCAGGATTTACCAAACTATCATCAGATCCAGGCAAGTTAGGGGACAGATACATATGTAAACAGCAACCATCATGCATATTAACTTTAAGTATGCTCAAACCCATGTTGGGGTAAACCTAAGGATTGGTTGTATATAGAGATGAGCGAATCGAACTTGGCGAAGTTGAATTCGTTTCGAATATTAGGAAAAATTCGATTCGCGCCGAATCCGAAAATTAGCAGACTTCGGATGCGCGAATCGAAATTTTTCCAAAAATGGCGGCGACATGTGTGGCGACGGAGCGGGGATCTCTGGGAAGGCGCGCAGACAAGGCGCGCTGACCAATAATGCATTCATTCATGACATGTGATCGCATTAGCCAATCAGCAGCCAGCCAGCCAGCACTGTGTAATGGTGGAGCTATAAATTGCGGCCATCTTACAATTCTCCATTTGCCTCCGGTCATTCAAGAGAGACAGACCTCTCTGTATTAGGGACAGAGTTAGGGCCACAGATACTTTAGGGACACAGAATCGTTACTTAGGGACACAGAATTGTTACTCAGGGACACAGAAGTGTTACTCAGGGACACAGAAGTGTTACTCAGGGACACAGAACTGTTACTCAGGGACACAGAATTGTTACTCAGGGACAGACACAGAATTGTTACTGAGGGACACAGAATTGTTACTGAGGGACACAGAATTGTTACTGAGGGACACAGAATTGTTACTCAGGGACACAGAACTGTTACTCAGGGACACAGAACTGTTACTCAGGGACAGACACAGAATTGTTACTGAGGGACACAGAATTGTTACTCAGGGACAGACACAGAATTGTTACTGAGGGACACAGAACTGTTACTCAGGGACACAGAACTGTTACTCAGGGACACAGAACTGTTACTCAGGGACAGACACAGAATTGTTACTGAGGGACACAGAATTGTTACTGAGGGACACAGAATTGTTACTGAGGGACACATAATTGTTACTCAGGGACAGACACAGAATTGTTACTGAGGGACACAGAATTGTTACTGAGGGACACAGAATTGTTACTCAGGGACACAGAATTGTTACTCAGGGACACAGAACTGTTACTCAGGTTCACAGAATTGTTACTCAGGGACACAGAACTGTTACTCAGGGACAGCCACAGAATTGTTACTGAGGGACACAGAATTGTTACTGAGGGACACAGAATTGTTACTCAGGGACAGACACAGAATTGTTACTCAGGGACACAGAACTGTTACTCAGGGACACAGAATTGTTACTCAGGGACAAAGAATTGTTACTCAGGGACACAGAATTGTTACTCAGGGACAGACACAGAATTGTTACTGAGGGACACAGAATTGTTACTGAGGGACACAGAATTGTTACTGAGGGACACATAATTGTTACTGAGCGACAGACACAGAATTGTTACTGAGGGACAGACACAGAATTGTTACTGAGGGACACAGAATTGTTACTCAGGGACACAGAATTGTTACTCAGGGACACAGAACTGTTACTCAGGGACACAGAAGTGTTACTCAGGGACAGACACAGAATTGTTACTGAGGGACACAGAATTGTTACTGAGGGACACAGAATTGTTACTCAGGGACAGACACAGAATTGTTACTGAGGGACACAGAATTGTTACTGAGGGACACAGAATTGTTACTGAGGGACAGACACAGAATTGTTACTGAGGGACAGACACCGAATTGTTACTGAGGGACACAGAATTGTTACTCAGGGACACAGAATTGTTACTCAGGGACACAGAACTGTTACTCAGGGACACAGAATTGTTACTCAGGGACACAGAACTGTTACTCAGGGACACAGAAGTGTTACTCAGGGACAGACACAGAATTGTTACTAAGGGACACAGAATTGTTACTGAGGGACACAGAATTGTTACTCAGGGACAGACACAGAATTGTTACTGAGGGACACAGAATTGTTACTGAGGGACACAGAATTGTTACTCAGGGACACAGAATTGTTACTCAGGGACACAGAACTGTTACTCAGGGACACAGAATTGTTACTCAGGGACACAGAACTGTTACTCAGGGACACAGAATTGTTACTCAGGGACACAGAATTGTTACTCAGGGACACAGAATTGTTACTGAGGGACACAGAATTGTTACTCAGGGACAGACACAGAATTGTTACTGAGGGACACAGAATTGTTACTGAGGGACACAGAATTGTTACTCAGGGACACAGAATTGTTACTCAGGGACACAGAATTGTTACTCAGGGACACAGAACTGTTACTCAGGGACACAGAATTGTTACTCAGGGACACAGAACTGTTACTCAGGGACACAGAATTGTTACTCAGGGACACAGAATTGTTACTCAGGGACACAGAACTGGTACTCAGGGACACAGAATTGTTACTCAGGGACAGACACAGAATTGTTACTGAGGGACACAGAATTGTTACTGAGGGACACAGAATTGTTACTGAGGGACACAGAATTGTTACTCAGGGACAGACACAGAATTGTTACTGAGGGACACAGAATTGTTACTGAGGGACACAGAATTGTTACTGAGGGACACAGAATTGTTACTCAGGGACACAGAATTGTTACTCAGGGACACAGAATTGTTACTCAGGGACACAGAACTGTTACTCAGGGACACAGAATTGTTACTCAGGGACACAGAACTGTTACTCAGGGACACAGAATTGTTACTCAGGGACACAGAATTGTTACTCAGGGACACAGAACTGGTACTCAGGGACACAGAATTGTTACTCAGGGACAGACACAGAATTGTTACTGAGGGACACAGAATTGTTACTGAGGGACACAGAATTGTTACTCAGGGACAGACACAGAATTGTTACTGAGGGACACAGAATTGTTACTGAGGGACACAGAATTGTTACTGAGGGACACAGAATTGTTACTCAGGGACACAGAATTGTTACTCAGGGACACATAATTGTTACTCAGGGACACAGAACTGTTACTCAGGGACACAGAATTGTTACTCAGGGACAGACACAGAACTGTTACTCAGGGACACAGAATCGTTACTCAGGGACACAGAATCGTTGAATTAATGAGTATGTCAGACAACACGCAGAGGAGTGTCAGAGGAGGCCATGTTTTAGGAGCGAGCAGACGTGGCAGCAGAGGAAGGGGTCGAGGCAGCACTAGTCGCAGCCAGAGGCCAGTGCTCCCGGTGTCATCCAGCGGTCGTGTCTCCACCGACAACCCTGCCATCATCGATTGGTTGGCTCGGTCGTCTTCCTCTTCCCAGGTCACCTCTGACACCTACAGCCAACGGTCGGTGGGTACGTCAGACACAACCGTTAGTTGGCATGGCCCGGGAGCAAGCCCACTGAAATCACGTGTCCTCTACCTGCCCCTGTCCTTTGGTGTTCCCTCACCAAGCGAAGTATCGCATGCTGTGGGCTCAGCCCCACTGTACAGTGAGGAAGAGCTAACAGAGGGCGGTCAGGAACGGGGGGAGACATCCGCCTCTTCAGCAGCCAGGCGAAGAAGTACTGGCGAGAGAGAGTGGCTCGGTAGCCGGTCTAGAGACAGGTCTGTCTCCTGACCCACACGCAGCCGAGGGGGCTAGTAGTGAGGCGGAGACCCTAATTGATGATGATGAGGCTGATCGCACTTGGCAGCCTCGTCGTCATCAGGCTATTTCTTCCGCATCATCAGGAGAAGAGGGTGCCAGCTTGGCAGCGAGCAAAACAGTCGGTGGGTTGCCCAGGAGGCAGCAGGGTCGCAGCAGTGTCAGTGGAGGCAAACGGCCACGGAGTAGAGCACCAGCTCCACTGCAGTCTACCACCACGGCCAGTAGTGGTGCCGGTGTGCACGGAGGAAGTAGCAGTCAGCCAGTGAGGAGTAGCGGGGGCAAAGTTTCCTACTCGGCGGTGTGGCAATTTTTCGTCAAGCCGCCCGAGGAAGTAAACGTAGCCGTATGTCGACTATGTGGCCAGAAAGTCAAGCGTGGCCAGGGGGCCCATGTTGGGACTACAGCGTTGCGTCAGCATATGCAGCGTCGCCATTCGGTGGCCTGGGAAAACCGTAATAAAGATACGGCGGTTCTGCCTGCCCCAGCCCCCGCTCCATCACCCGCTCCGTTACTTGCTCCGTCACCCGACGTCAATCGCCCTCTATCAGCCAGTCAAGGCTCCAACACCTCTGCTGAGGGGAGTTGTCGCTCGTTGGCATCTTCCGCTCGTTCAGATGCTCCTTCTCCTGCTACTCCTCTTCACGGATTCCGTCAGCAGTCTTTCTTGGAATCCGTTTCCAAGAGACAACAGTTTGCGAGCACGCACCCGACGGTGCAGAAGCTGAACGTCCTCCTGTCCAAGTTGCTGGTGCTGCAGTCCCTCCCTTTCCAAGTGGTGGACTCAGCACCTTTCCGAGAAATGATGGCTTGTGCCGAGCCGCGGTGGAGAGTGCCAAGCCGTCATTTCTTCGCCAAAAAGGCAGTGCCAGCCCTGCATTCACATGTAGAAGAGATGGTGGGCCAGTCTTTGAGCATGTCGGTCTCTGCCAAAGTGCACGGCAGCGCCGACGTGTGGAGCTGTAACTACGGTCAGGGACAGTACATGTCATTTACGGCCCACTGGGTGAACGTGGTGCCGGCACAGCCGCACCAGCAACTTGGACAGGTCACGCCGCTTTTGCCTCCACGTTTGCACGTCCTTGGTCCAGCAAAGATGTCCGCCTCTACCACCTCTTCTTCCGCCGTGTCCTCAGCCGCCACCCCCGTGCCAAGTCCCATTACCCGACCGGCATATCACATGTGCAGGGCGCAACAGTGTCACGCTGTGCTGCACCTGGTATGCCTTGGCGAACGTAGTCACACAGGGGAGGAACTTCTGAGTGTAATGAACAGAGAAATCGACAGATGGCTGTCTCCGCGCAAACTGAAAATCGGAACCATGTTGACCGACAACGGAAAGAACATGGTGTCTGCTCTGCGTCAAGGAAGGTTGTGCCATGCGCCATGCATGGCTCACGTGTTCAATCTGGTTGTCAAGCGGTTCCTAAAATCCACCATCCCACTGCAAGACATCCTTAAAATGTCACGTAAACTTTGCATGCATTTCAGCCATTCCTACACCGCAAAGCACACCCTCCTTGAGCTGCAGCGGCACAACGGAATTCCACAGCATCGCCTGATCTGCGACGTTGCAACAAGGTGGAATTCAACCCTACATATGTTAGACCGCCTTTACGAACAGCGAAAGGCCATCACCGATTTCCTGATGTTACAAGCGGATAAAGGTACTCCCCTGTGTAACTTAGATGTCAGCCATTGGCAGCTCATGCGTGACACCTGCCGCTTGCTCAGGCCCTTTGAGGAGGCCACGCTATTCGTGAGTCGGCAGGACTATGGGATGAACGACGTCATTCCTCTGTTGCACGTCCTGGAACAAATGCTGTTAACAATGGCTGGTCAGGGTGCGGTAGACGTGGCGCACAGATCTCAACGCCACATGATCCCTGTGGGGGCAGGACAGGAAGAAGAGGAGGAGGTAGAGGAGGACATTGGTGCTCAGGAATTATTGAGTGAAATGGGTGGTTTTTCCACTCAGCGGACAGCAGTGGAGGAGCAGGAGCATCTGGTAGAGGAGGAGGAGGAGACAGAGGACCCAGACGCACCGTGGCAGTATGCTGTGGAGATGGAGGCAGGGAGTCCCTCGCATTCCTTGGCACAAATGGCCCATAGCATGCTCGGTTGCTTGCGTAGCGACAGCCGAATAATAACCATCAGACAGAGGGATGACTTTTGGCTGTCCACCTTGTTGGACCCTCGCTACCGTTCAAAAATGGTGGCCTTTTTCACACCTGCTGAGAGGGAGGCCAAAATAACGTACTATAAAAACCACCTATGTAGTCAGTTGGTCTCTGCCTTTCTGCGCCAACGTCCATCCTCAGACACTGTGGGCCCTGTGCGCTCGCGTTCCGCTGCCATGGCAGCAGGGGAGGGGTGGGGTGGTAGGAGCAGTGGCAGCTCCACCAGCAGTGGCTGCCTCAGTCTGCAGTCGATGATGAGTAGCTGTCTTCACCAGCGCAGTGAGGAAACTACTAACCAGCCGCAGCAGCAGCAGCATCAGGTGGACCTGGAGCAGGACCTCAAACAACAGGCTTGGGCCTACTTGGACAGCACCCTGCCAACCGAGGTAGACAATCCCCTTGGCTACTGGGCAACGAAACTTGACCTTTGGCCCCAACTAGCTGAATTTGCCCTTGAAAGGCTGTCATGCCCGGCCAGTAGCGTGGCATCGGAGCGCATGTTTAGTGCGGCAGGAGGTATTGTAACTCCGCGGAGGACACGACTGTCCACCCAAAGTGTGGAGAGACTCACGTTTGTGAAAATGAATCAGGCGTGGATTAGTCTGGATTTCAAACCACCAGTTCCTGACACAACTGACTAAATCCGCCATGAATCATGCCCCAAACATGTTATTATTTTTAACATAGGCCTCTGTATGGCCTTCAATTTAAGCTGCTTACGCTTCGCCACTCTGCCATGGGCCCCAGTACCGCCTCCTCTTGTTGCTGCCAGGTCCAGAGTGTGTCATGGGTCCCTGTATGGCCTCCCATTGTTGCTGTCTCCATCGCCACACTCTGCCATGTACCACTTTCAGGTCTCCTCACACTGCTGGTGGGTTCCATTTTGTCATAGGGTGCTGGCAGATTACGGGCCTCCCATTGCTGCTGCCAGGCCCCTAATCTGCCATGGGCCCCCGTACCGCCTCCTCATGCTGCTGCCAGGTCCAGAGTCTCTCATGGGTCCCTGTACGGCCTCCCATTGCTGCTGTCTCCATCGCCACACTCTGCCATGTGCCACTTTCAGGTCTCCTCACACTGCTGGTGGGTTCCATTTTGTCATAGGGTGCTGGCAGATTACGGGCCTCCCATTGCTGCTGCCAGGCCCGTAATCTGTCATGGGCCCCTGTACCGCCTCCTCATGCTGCTGCCAGGTCCAGAGTCTCTCATGGGTCCCTGTACAGCCTCCCATTGCTGCTGTCTCCATCGCCACACTCTGCCATGTGCCACTTTCAGGTCTCCTCACACTGCTGGTGGGTTCCATTTTGTCATAGGGTGCTGGCAGATTACGGGCCTCCCATTGCTGCTGCCAGGCCCGTAATCTGCCATGGGCCCCCGTACCGCCTCCTCATGCTGCTGCCAGCTCCAGAGTCTCTCATGGGTCCCTGTACGGCCTCCCATTGCTGCTGTCTCCATCGCCACACTCTGCCATGTGCCACTTTCAGGTCTCCTCACACTGCTGGTGGGTTCCATTTTGTCATAGGGTGCTGGCAGATTACGGGCCTCCCATTGCTGCTGCCAGGCCCGTAATCTGCCATGGGCCCCTGTACCGCCTCCTCATGCTGCTGCCAAGCCCGTAAACTGTCATGGGTCCCTGTACAGCCTCCCATTGCTGCTGTCTCCATCGCCACACTCTGCCATGTGCCACTTTCAGGTCTCCTCACACTGCTGGTGGGTTCCATTTTGTCATAGGGTGCTGGCAGATTACGGGCCTCCCATTGCTGCTGCCAGGCCCGTAATCTGCCATGGGCCCCTGTACCGCCTCCTCATGCTGCTGCCAGGCCCGTAATCTGTCATGGGTCCCTGTACAGCCTCCCATTGCTGCTGTCTCCATCGCCACACTCTGCCATGTGCCACTTTCAGGTCTCCTCACACTGCTGGTGGGTTCCATTTTGTCATAGGGTGCTGGCAGATTACGGGCCTCCCATTGCTGCTGCCAGGCCCGTAATCTGCCATGGGCCCCTGTACCGCCTCCTCATGCTGCTGCCAGGCCCGTAATCTGTCATGGGTCCCTGTACGGCCTCCCATTGCTGCTGTCTCCATCGCCACACTCTGCCATGTGCCACTTTCAGGTCTCCTCACACTGTTGGTGGGTTCCATTTTGTCATAGGGTGCTGGCAGATTACGGGCCTCCCATTGCTGCTGCCAGGCCCGTAATCTGCCATGGGCCCCCGTACCGCCTCCTCATGCTGCTGCCAGGTCCAGAGTCTCTCATGGGTCCCTGTACGGCCTCCCATTGCTGCTGTCTCCATCGCCACACTCTGCCATGTGCCACTTTCAGGTCTCCTCACACTGCTGGTGGGTTCCATTTTGTCATAGGGTGCTGGCAGATTACGGGCCTCCCTTTGCTGCTGCCAGGACCGTAATCTGTCATGGGCCCCTGTACCGCCTCCTCATGCTGCTGCCAGGCCCGTAATCTGTCATGGGTCCCTGTACGTCCTCCCATTGCTGCTGTCTCCATCGCCACACTCTGCCATGTGCCACTTTCAGGTCTCCTCACACTGCTGGTGGGTTCCATTTTGTCATAGGGTGCTGGCAGATTACGGCCTCCCATTGCTGCTGCCAGGCCCGTAATCTGCCATGGGCCCCCGTACCGCCTCCTCATGCTGCTGCCAGGTCCAGAGTCTCTCATGGGTCCCTGTACGGCCTCCCATTGCTGCTGTCTCCATCACCACACTCTGCCATGTGCCACTTTCAGGTCTCCTCACACTGCTGGTGGGTTCCATTTTGTCATAGGGTGCTGGCAGATTACGGGCCTCCCATTGCTGCTGCCAGGCCCGTAATCTGTCATGGGCCCCTGTACCGCCTCCTCATGCTGCTGCCAGGTCCAGAGTCTCTCATGGGTCCCTGTACGGCCTCCCATTGCTGCTGTCTCCATCGCCACACTCTGCCATGTGCCACTTTCAGGTCTCCTCACACTGCTGGTGGGTTCCATTTTGTCATAGGGTGCTGGCAGATTACGGCCTCCCATTGCTGCTGCCAGGCCCGTAATCTGCCATGGGCCCCTGTACCGCCTCCTCATGCTGCTGCCAGGCCCGTAATCTGTCATGGGTCCCTGTACAGCCTCCCATTGCTGCTGTCTCCATCGCCACACTCTGCCATGTGCCACTTTCAGGTCTCCTCACACTGCTGGTGGGTTCCATTTTGTCATAGGGTGCTGGCAGATTACGGGCCTCCCATTGCTGCTGCCAGGCCCGTAATCTGCCATGGGCCCCCGTACCGACTCCTCATGCTGCTGCCAGGCCCGTAATCTGTCAAGGGCCCCTGTACCGCCTCCTCATGCTGCTGCCAGGTCCAGAGTGTCTCATGGGTCCCTGTACGGCCTCCCATTGCTGCTGTCTCCATCGCCACACTCTGCCATGTGCCACTTTCAGGTCTCCTCACACTGCTGGTGGGTTCCATCTTGTCATAGGGTGCTGGCAGATTACGGGCCTCCCATTGCTGCTGCCAGGCCCGTAATCTGCCATGGGCCCCCGTACCGACTCCTCATGTTGCTGCCAGGCCCGTAATCTGTCATGGGCCCCTGTACCGCCTCCTCATGCTGCTGCCAGGTCCAGAGTGTCTCATGGGTCCCTGTACGGCCTCCCATTGCTGCTGTCTCCATCGCCACACTCTGCCATGTGCCACTTTCAGGTCTCCTCACACTGCTGGTGGGTTCCATTTTGTCATAGGGTGCTGGCAGATTACGGGCCTCCCATTGCTGCTGCCTGGCCCGTAATCTGCCATGGGCCCCCGTACCGACTCCTCATGCTGCTGCCAGGCCCGTAATCTGTCATGGGCCCCTGTACCGCCTCCTCATGCTGCTGCCAGGTCCAGAGTGCTGTATGGCCTCCCATTGCTGCTGCCCCCACCTCCACTGTGGCTCCACACTCTGGTTTTGGCCCCGTGACTGCCCAAATGAGTGAAGTGTGCGGTGATTCTAAGATCGACGGCACTCATCTGCATGTCATACTGACTGACAGTATTATTTCTCTTCCCCAGCAGACTCCAAGGGCATTTAAATTAAGGGTACAGTGTTCTGCACTAATATAAAGGCTCTCTGAAGCCTAGAAACACCCTTTTTATAAGTTAAATTCGCAGCGAATATATTCGCATCAAATCGAATTTATTCCTCGAATTCGCCGAATCAGCCGAATCGAATTTTTGAATACTTCGCTCATCTCTAGTTGTATATGCAGACTGTTAATGTTTTAGTAACTTTTGTGCCTAAAAACCTATGAGGTGCATTTAAGTCTCTTGACCCAGTTTGCTTTTTTGTACATTGGTGTAACCAGAACAATAAAAGCAGAATGCTTTTGTATCACAGTTACTCTTTGCAACATCTTGTTTAATAAGCCAATAGGTGTGTCTGTATGTAAATCTAGAGCAGGTGAATATCACAGTCCTATTTTGATTAAAGGATAATTATTCTGCCAGCTTTGGCAATGCACTTTACAAAATGCAGCAGGTTGGAAGGAAAGATATTGCTGAACAATTACAGTGTAATTACTGAGCAATTAGAATGCATTACACATGTACTGTACAGTAACAATTTTACTGACCTCCAAAACTATTATTCACAACGGTTGGGGTTTATAAGAAACAATTGATGTTTGGAGCCCAGCAGTAGGTATACAATAGGGATTATGTGTGCCTGCAGGACAATTTCAGTGATATGCCACTACATCTACTTACTTGAATTGTCTGTGGTTGCTAAGAGACATACTGACCTCATTTTCATTTTCCCATGTACTGATGACTTGAAAGAAAAAAAAATAATTTAAAAGGATTAGAACCCCTGTTCTATATGTGATAATAGTAAACAGTCCCCAGTGTCCATGTTGTCTTGTGACCATATGTATTATGATATAATGTTCATATATTAATAGTAATATTCCAATGTTCCCAATTCTTTGCTGTATATAGGATTCATCAAATTCATTATTCCACCACATGTATGTATCCCTTCACCAGCATACATATGCTATCAAACTGATTCTGAACTGATGTTAGGTCTTTTGCACTTGCCCCTGAAAGTGGGGTCTCCTATGCCATGATTGCTGTGCCTCTCTCCACCTTAATGATATTCTCCTTCCACTTTCATCTTCAGTAAATACACAGTAAATAGGAAATATTCTCTCAAAAACAGTAGAATATATACTGCTCTCCATGTATAATGAAGTGATGAAGTCACATGATCTAGTGACGCAACTCATTGGGAGGAGTCGGTGACATCACATCGCAAAAGTGGAAGTGTGTGGTGAGCCATTTTGTTGGAGGTTTTAATTGGTTGGATGTATGGATACTGATGTGCACCAGTGTTAGTGCACAATTAAAGTTTAAAGACTATAACATATTTTTAATAAAAATAGAGTTTCATACATGAAGAGCAAAGTGTCTACCCAATAGGGCTTTCCAGGTTAGCCCCTTTATTTCAGCTACATGGTCTTTTATTCGCTGTAAAAACATTCTTTGTGTCTTTCCTACATAGAATGCATTGCATCCACATGTCATTAAACATATGATACCCAGTCTTACAACTGACAAAATGTCTAGGTGTAAATAACGACCACATTTAAAGGTATCCCTTGGGAGTAACCTAGAGGGGTCCTGTCCCTGTTGTCTCTTGAAATTACTTTGCACTAACACATCTATAAATGAATGTCCTCGCTTAAAAGTTAGACGAGGGTATTCATCCACAAAATGTTTGGTGACGTTATCATCAATAAGGAGATGCCAGTATTTACGCGTGAGATTTCTCTCACATTTTTGCTTTGTCAAAGAATTGTCTAATTAGGATTGTCCATCTTTGTGTATCTATCTTTTTGTAGTTACAACATTTACAACAGTGGCTGAAAACCTATCTGGAATATTTTATGAAGAGACTTCCCTTTACTACGTCTATTATGTGATTTTTTTTCATGAAAGTTGAGGGTTAGCGATTTCACTTATTGCATCTGTGCTTTATTGCAGTGAGCTTGTTAAACCTATACTGGGAATTATATATTTATTATTTTATATCACTTGTAGATACCCTTGGGTGTGTCATTATATGCTTGTTTGCCTCCTCCCCCCCTCCACTGCCATATTTAGCACCTTTTGCGGGGGAGGGGGAGCAGATACCTGTTTCTGACAGGTACTCACTCCCACTGCCAGCTCAGTTCACCTCAGCGAAGTGAGACGGGAGTCTGCCCCCCCCCCCCCCATCCTTCCTCCTGCAGTCTCCTGGGAATCTTCACAGGTCCCAGAAGACTGCCGAACCAATCAGAATGCACAACGCGACTCACGCATGCGCAGTGGGCACCTGGTTGTGAATCCTGAAGCTGTCACAGCCTGGAACTCACAGTTGTGATGCCCGCGTCGGGAAGAGAATAGGCAGAGAAGGGACAGCGCGGGTGAGCACATCTCTGGACCCTGGTACAGGTGAGTGTGTGTTTATTAAAAGTCAGCAGCTACAGTTTTTGTAGCTGCTGACTTTTAATAAACACAAAGATTACTGGAACTCCGCTTTAATTTTTTTCTTTTGCCACTTGAGAGTTACTATAGTTATCTACTTTCTTTCTTCTCTTATATCCTTAATGATATCTTCAGTTTATATTGAACATACTACATAATGTGATAATGTGGTAATGTGATATTATATTTAGGGGCCATTGGATGTAGCAGTTAAGCTTGGTCAATACCTATATAGGCAGTTGACATGTTTGCTCCAGGCTAGTGGCTTTTCCTAATTATTGATAGATTATTATAATTATATAGCTAGATCTAGCTTCCTCTCTGGTTTAGATTGGATTTTTCTCAATTGGTTTGAAGTTGCATAGAATATATCCTTCCCTCTTGACTGGTTTCCAACTGGTCTCCCCACAACCCGGATAGATGTGACAGTCCTCCCTTCTGTGTTTTCTTCTTGGCCACTCTTTGTACTTGTAAGTATATTTGTGCTATTATGTGTTTTTGTTATCTTCCAGTCCCCTCCTCTTGCTGGTTAGATGATTCCCATTTGGGGACTATTTGGAGATATGTACCCAATGCATTATTGTATGTTGCTTTTGTGGCTTTTTTGAATTTTTATAATCAACAGAAAACCTGTATGTACAATATGTCATATTGAAATTTGAGGTCCTAAAGAAGCATTTCCTGACTGCAAAACGAGTTGACCGTGGAACCTATGGCACTACTGTTTTGATGAACAAAAACGTTTCTGTTGTGAACATGCTCTTATGGTCAATATTGATTGTAAACCCTTCTGTTGGGGTATTTTACAAGAGTATTGAATAAACTTTGTTTTTTGTTCATATTTGTATCTTTTATTGATTACCTATAGGTCACCTTAGATTACCAGTTTGCAATTTGTTTCTATTTTGCATTTTTGGGTTGGTGACCTACCAGTAAGCTTGGATCCCTTTCACAAAAAAAAATTTATATATATATATATATATATATATATATATATATATATATATCGTACTTGATAGATTTACCCTCTTTATTTGTCATAGTGACCATTATTACCAACACAAAATATTGGGAAAATCTTCAAATGAGAACACGTGTTTCAGTGATAACTGTCTAAGATATTTCATCCCTCTTCCTGTGGCATCTCCAGGACTGGAAATTGAAGAATTTGCCCCAACAGGGCACAGAATCCCTACAGTATCCAAAACTGATAACATTTTGGCTAAATTTACATTTTTAGGGTGACTATCCACTAAAGACTACAGTATAGCTTGCCTAAAGAGACACTGTCACCTTGCACATATGGGGCAAAGTGGCAGTTTCTCCTAAAAGGCTACCTTCCCACAGACTCTCTTATATTACCAGCGCTCCTCCACCTGTCCTTCCTCCTCTGCTGTCGTTTATAATACCCAATGCTCCCTTTTATGAAGAAGCATGTGAGCTCTTTCCATGTGTAACACCCTGCTACAAGTGTTTGATGCAGGATGTTAAAATGAACACAAGATGGCTGTGTCCTGCAGAACAGTGTCTTTCACATTCTGTAGAGTAGCCCCATGGAACTTGTATGCCGAACTGTAGGCCTTTACTAAGGAGCAGTGTATCTAGGAACTACATTTTCCAGAAGAGGCGGCGTGTTGGCGGAGGCACATATATGTGAAAGCCTGGGAGACAGAAGGGAAAGTGAGAAGGGTGAGATCTGGAGAGAGGACTGGACCAGGCCACAGAGGGAAAGACATGAGAGGCAAGGAGAATCTGTCGATCGCTGACCTTGCCACATGGTCTAGAGAGTTAATCTGCAAGTAGATGATTGGATGGGAAAATGCAGGCAGGATTGGAGAATGTGTGGAGGCTCCATCGGAGGAGAGAGAAAGACTGCCAGTATTCACCAGATGCCATCCCTCGTGTGAGAGAGTCAAAAGCATTACCAAGGAAAGGGAACACTAACACTTGTTTCATCTTTGTTATTTTCCTGCACACAGTTGTGGACATTGCACATGGTTATTACAAGTTGCATACAAAAGAGGGGGGTTGTGAAAAGAGATTCACAAAAAAGTGGTTACATCATGGACAGAATGCGATACTCAGAGTAGTTCCCAAAAATTATGCTTTATTACACAATAATTATAGACAATAGGGTAAATACCCTGGTTCACCATCACCTCAGTATGAGATAATGCAAAAAGACATAAAATCACATAAAAGCAACGTCTAGACCAGTCTTATTCATTAATGTGCTGCATATGTAATGACAGAAACCTGTCTAGTATATTTGCAGCACCAACACATTGGTTACACCACCAGTAGGGGGTATGTCAAAAAATTGTACCATCAGGTATAATGTACTATACAATGCTATGCAATAATGGCTGATAGCAGGCACCTAATATTAATAACAATCAGCCATTATTGCATAGCATTGAAGTTTATAAGTGAGCTACTGGAATTTGCTTTGCAACACAATTTTTTTTCAATTCAACAATATTTTTACCAAAAGATTAGAGGTACGAGTATGGGGGAACCATGGGCCCCGGCCTATGCCTGTCTGCACTTGGGTTTCTGGGAGGAGCAAGTTGTCTATAGATCAGCAATGTTTCTTGCACATGTCCAGATTTGGTTGAGATACATTGATGATGTTTTCCTCATGTGGAGGGGATCATTGGAGGAATTAAAACTTTTTCTGGAGGAGTTAAATCAAACCTCCTTCAATATTAGACTCACTTATGCCTTTGATGAAAGGTGTATCTCCTTCCTTGACCTTGAACTTAGACTTGAGGGTGACAGGCTCCTCACAAAAACGTTCAGAAAACCAACTGCAGCTAACACCCTACTAGAGGCCAGGAGTTATCATCCACGTTCATTGGGATTCCAGTTGGACAGTTTCTGAGGTGTCGAAGAAACTGTTAAAATATTAATGACTTTAAGATAGAGGCACGGGACCTTTATAAAATGTTTAGGGAACGGGGATATTCTCACTCTCAGATTAGAAAAGCTAGAAAACAGGCATATCAGACTGATCGAAAAACGTTATTGTCCCCGAAAAAGGAAGAGAAAGAGAAACAAGTTATACAACCAGTTAGGATGATAACCCAGTTTGGAGCACAATTTACAAATTTGACACTTTCCACATCAATACATCCCTTTTGTACGTGACTTCAGCCATGTTAGTTGTTTTAATGGCTGATAGCCAGAGTGGTTAAGTAGGTCGCCCAAACAGATATTAGAAAAACATTGGAAGATCCTTACACAGTGCCCTAATCTTGGTAAAATTGTAGGTGAACGTCCTTTAATGGTAGCCAGAAGAGCACCAAATTTGGGCGACCTACTTATCCACACTGACTATCAGCCATTAAAACAACTAACATGGCTGAAGTCACGTACAAAAGGGATGTATAGATGTGGAAAGTGTCAAATTTGTAAATTTGTGGATCGCACAGACATTTTTTCTGATTCAAATGATAGAGCTCACTTTAAAATTCAAAGTCTTATAAATTGTTCCACGGCCAGAGTACTCTATATGTTGACCTGTCCATGTAAAAAAATGTATATTGGTAAGACTAAAAGGCAGCTTAAGGTACGAATAGGTGAACGCTTTAGAGATATTAGGTCCAATGACCCTGAAAGCAATTTAGCTCAGCATTATACTAAATGCCATGGAGGTAAATTAGAGGGTACAAAAGTGAAAGGTATTTATGCACTAAATTTCCCACAGAGGAGAGGTGACTTTGATAGAGAATTATTAAAACGTGAGAAATATTGGATTTATAAACTTGACACTCTATTTCCAAAAGGCTTAAATATTGATTGTGATCTCCAAGTATTTTTAGAAAAATAGCTAATTGTGTAGAATTATAAACTAGCAGCGCCACCTTGTGGGAAGTTTAGTGGCAAACATTTGGTCCCTCTTAATGACACAAGAAAGTAGGAAATGTTCCCTCCCTCTCGGTGTGCCCAGGTGTCTACTCTTTTAATTGAGCTATATGACCAGCTGTCTTGCTAAGTAATTAGCTCTTTTTCCCATTGAGAATGATTGCCAGCAACTGATTTGCATTTATGGGCCGGTATTGAGCCCAGTATAAATAGAAAGCTGAAAGGCAGATGTTTCATTGGTCCTGACGAAGCCGAGTGAGATACGCCCATCGGCGAAACACGTTGACGTCATACGTCAGATACGTCACTTCTGGTCACACACATTGGCGCCATACACGCTGACCAGCAGGGAAGCGGCCATATTTGTGGGCCACGAGTTGTGCAAGGCTGCACAGGCACCAAAGGGAGAATGGAGCCCGCCAGTTACATTCCCGATGGTGGCGGCTGTCCCCGGGACTATGCCTGGTAATCCAGACGGAGGAAATTTCCAGAAAGTATCACCTATGGCTCGGGTGGTGAGTGAACTGTCACACAGTTAGACGAAAAGGCATTAACTCGCCACTCTATACATCAGCAAGAATACATATTGATTGACTGTCCATTTGTCATCAATTTATTGCAGGATGGGGAAAATATGATTCACTATCTAGGTGCAAGGCACCATTTATACATTACAAGAGATGGAGGAGCCAACAGGTTTCATACTATCATCTATATTAAGGTGGTCTATAGCCCGCACATTGCGGTGAAGAAACCCCTTGAAGCAGGGCCCTGCCATCTTTATCATCTACATATTATTAAGGATACCAACAGTGACTCTTTTATGACTGACTCTGCATCTATTTATGTGGACATGTCCACTGTGAATTTGTACATGTTCACCACTCACTCATGCCCTGAATAGGGGCTGTATTGTAATCATCCTGTTATTATAGGAGCATCCGAATCCCCACATATATTTTAACTTTTTCACCCACACTGCCTTGATTGGGTTATGGGTAATTTTGTTATTAATATTAGGTGCCTGCTATCAGCCATTATTGCATAGCATTGTATAGTACATTATACCTGATGGTACAATTTTTTGACATACCCCATACTGGTGGTGTAACCAATGTGTTGGTGCTGCAAATGTACTAGACAGGTTTCTGTCATTACATATGCAGCACATAAATGAATAAGACCAGTTTTGATGTTGCTTTTATGTGATTTTATGTCTTTTTGCATTATCTCATACTGAGGTGATGGTGAACCAGGGTATTTACCCTATTGTCTATAATTATTGTGTAATAAAGCATAATTTTTGGGAACTACTCTGAGTATTGTATTCTGTCCATGATGTAACCACTTTTTTGTGAATCTCTTTTCACAACCCCCCTCTTTTGTATACATGTTTTTTGGTTACTGGGCAGAAACCATATATTGGGTGAAACAGTATATTTATGAACCTCTACCCTCTCTTATTCTTTGTTATTACAAGTTGCAGCCTAGTTCCTCCAGCTGTTATTGCATGACTGCACTCAACACAGCCTTATCATCAGAGCTGATAGCAGGAAAACCATTCCACAATCTGAACCATAGCTGTGACACCACCATCATCAATTTATTCTTTTAAAGAAACCTTTTCCCAGTGTACCAATAGTCTTGCAGTCTTGAGAGGAGCTGCCCTGTCTCAACAATCATTTCTGCCAGTTTAACATCTTACTGCTTTAAATCTACTAGTGACTAGTGCTTTAAAGAGGCATTCTACAAGTCAAGTGCTGCTTTCAAGTGGGAGTGCTGTTCTTTCTTTGCTTCATTGCGTTGTTCTTCAAAGAACTATTATTCACAGTTCCTCTCATTGTGCACCAACTGGGCCCTATCATGCACACAGAAGACTCTTAACTGCATTTAAGAGAACACTGGTTGTTTGGGGTAAAGAGCTCTTTTCTTATTTCATGTTACCTCCCTGCCATCAGGTCCTGAGGGCCCGAAGTGAGTTAGTCTACTTGTTCGATATTTCTCACTGCTCACTGGGGACTGTAAAGCCACCTCAGGTTAAAGGTATTGGGTTATTTTCTGAAATGCAGGTCTGCTGACACTAACTGAGACTCTGTGATAAGTGTTGTCTTTCTCTTAATTTAAGCTGACACAAGTAACAATTGACTTTGCACATGCCAAATCTGTTTATGTTGTGTAACCAAGCTATATTGAAGTTTGATATAAATCTTTTACCAGATTACTCAAATCACTGTGTGAGCTTATTTTCTGGTGGTGTCAGTAGGGGTTGGGCTTTCAGAGAGGGGTCCAGAGCAACAGGGCAGCCCGAAAATAATTCAGCAACTCCTAAGGGAGTAGTTCTATAACTGTAAGAGTGTTCGGGTTTAGCAGACAATCACTAGGCTTGAGCAGTGTCACATGATTTGGAGAGTAAAGTCACTGCTCCCTGGGTCAATGACCCAAATCATTACAGCACAGAAGTTGGGAGCAGCTGGGAATTGGTGGTATAGTGAGTATAGGGATATTAGAAGGTCCTTTGCAGAGACACTGTCACTTTTTCTTGCATGGGCAAGGTGACAATGGGATTGTTTATATGGTGCAGCTCAACATGGAAATCAAACTGTTTTCAGTTTTTTTTGTCAAAGCTTAGCTGAACAAGCTGCAGTTAGAAGCTGATTGGCTACCATGTACAGCTTCACCAGATTCTGCACTTTCCAGTTTTAGTAACTCAACCCCAATGTCTCATTAAGTTCATATACAGTTCCAGTATCATAATATCATGAAGCTGCATTGCAGCAATGTTGCCAGCCAAACTGTGATATCCCAAATAATAAAAGATATGACTAATCCTTTCCAGTGTCTATCAAGTAAATATTGGGCATGACAGGACCTGTGGTTGGAAGATGACCAACAGAAAGTTGCCCACTAATCTTGGCTCTTACTCTAGCCAAATATTTTGCAATAGTTGCTAGGGATTGAACTTATCTGACCATTACTGGGTATTATTTCATAGTGGTTTACCAAACAACAGAAAACATCTACACATTTTTTCTAAGAATGAATGAAGATATTTGTGGTCTATTTATTAAAAGAGAGAAGAGAATAGCATTCTTTGAATCGTGGTTTGAACTTCTGGCTCTGGTGAACATTCATTTGATCTCAAATACATCCTTTATCCAAACTACATAACATTTTGCCACATAAATTTTTACAAAGGTACAAGGTAATGAAATCCTGTGGCAAGGTATCTGAAATGCAAATTTACCGCACCTGCTCTCAAAGACTTCAGGCTGCCAGCAACCACAGAATGTGTAAACATGTTCCAGCACTGTGCTGAGTCTATAAAGTAGCTTTCTTATTCTATTACAATGCCTCTGATTTTCATTACTTTATTGTGCATTTGACCAGAAATACATTAAACTGGTTTAAGAAAAACTAGTGATAATGAGGTTGAATATGTAAGGGATTTGACTCAATCAGCTCCAAACGTTTGTAGGATTTTAGGATATCTTGTGATTTTTTTTTTTAAATAATGCACTCCTCTATACAAAATGAAAGCAATCCTACCATGTACACACCAAACACAACTTAAAGTGATTGTAAAGGTTCCAATTTTTTTTTTTCAATAACAAACATATCATACAATGTTTTCGCACAGAGCAGCCCCAATCCTCCATTTCTTGAGTCCCCTGCCGGTGCTCCAGGCCCCTCCCCCCTGCTGAGTGCCCCTAGAGCAAGTTGCTTGCTGTGGGGGCACTCATGCTTGCTCGCTCCTGAGCCACCTAGGTGTGTCTTGCAGTCACACCCTCCTCACTGGCTGTGATTGACAGTCAATGGCTCCCGCTGATGTGTCTCAGCCAATGCGGAGGCAAAGACCTGGAAGACCTTCTGCTCTAGTGCACATTGCTGGATCGGGATTGGACTCAGGTGCCTATAAAGGAGAGCCTTGGGGGGGGCTGCACATCTTCAGGCTTTAGAACCACTTTAATAACCAGGAAGACGTGATTATCATGTAACTTTAAAGCCACCCCTTACACCATGTTTTGCTTTCAAAATGGACTATCTACCAAAAAAGTAGGACTGTACATTTGCACCAGGCCAAACACATTACAGTCTACAAAGCTTAGACTGCACTGCACGAAGACTGAATAGCACTGTGAATATTAGCTGGAAAATGTTAGATGAGAGCACAATAAAATGCATGTGTTGTAAATGTACAGGTGTTTCTAGGGTTTTGCGCTGCTTATGTGCAATTATTGGGAACATTACAGCAGATCAGCGCACCTGTACAACGCACAAGTGTTGCAGTGCACAGTAAAGCAATACTGTGTATTACAGCGAGCTACAAAAAAAATGCAGCAGCAGCAATGTTTGTTTTGTTGATGCAAAACTGATGTAAATGGGCCCTCAAACCCTGTGTGTAACAACACTGCATGAAAATATGTACAATAGAAAAGATAAAAAATATACTAGTCTAAATAAGTGCATCTAATACATTTTGGATATTTTCCTGTGCTGGACAGACCTAGCTGATAGGATTTCATTTAACAAAGCTGTAAAATGTAGGGTGTCATTGCTGACCTTTTTGTGAAAATGCAAGTGGCCCACCCTAAATGCTTTGCAAGTCAATGACCAGAAAAAAAAAGATGCGGCTAGTAAAATCGAAGGCAAGTCAGAACTCCTGATCGGCATGCTTGTCCCTGGTCAGTGACTTTGAACATATGAAAGCTATTAGAACAGCATTACAGCCAAGCAACTAGCATGTTCAAAAGGGGAGTGCAGCAATGGCAATATAGGCATTTTCTTTGTGCATTCTTCTGCATAGGACATGGCATTGACGTGTATACTCCCAAGGCAAGGGTACAGAACAATGCAAGCAGACAGGACAAGTTTAATTGCATTGCATGTAAATTATCCAAGTGTGTCTAGGAAGTGCTCATATAAGCACATTCAATCAGACAGGCCTGGTTTCTTTGTGAACAAATTACACAAACAGAGAACTATAATGAGAAAATGGACTTGGTGTTACACCAATGTACCTGTCTGTGCCTGCTGCCAAGATTCTAGACATGGCAAATAAATGACCAGAACTGAGATGAGTTGCCAGGCACTATGAAATAGTAATGAAATCTCCTGACAGCAGCTGTGCCACATTAGAGCACAATTATCCTTCTTTACCTTTGACTAATAACAGCTCTGTGCAGCTAGGCTTAAAATATTCATTCTCTTCCAAATGAATAACAACATTGACTGAAAAAAGGTTATAAAAGATTCTTGGAAACTAATAAGAACTGTACCAGTCACAGGAAAAAAGTGGGTCCACCTGGTGGCCTCATGATCAGATATCTTAGGTTGCTTTAGTGGGCCCTGCATGAAGAACAGACAATTGTTGACACTGGTAGACATCTACCTAGATCAGTGGTTCTCAACCTTCCTAATGCCGCGACCCTTTAATACAGTTCCTCATGTTGTGGTGACCCCCAACCATAAAATTATTTTCGTTGCTACTTCATAACTGTAATTTTGCAGTGGGAGGAGTAGTGTCACATCATTGGAGTCAGTGGGAAGAGTAGTGCCACATCACTGATGTCAGTGGGAGGAATAGTGCCACATCGTTGGTGTCAGTGGGAGGAATAGTGCCCCATCATTGGCATCAGTGGAAGGAATAGTGCCCCATCATTGGTATCAGTGTGGGAGGAATAGTGCCCCATCATTGGTGTCAGTGGGGGGGGGGGGGTAAATAGTGCCTCATCATTGATGTCAGTGTGGGGGGGGAATAGTGCCCCATCATTGGTGTCAGCGCGGGGGTGCGGAATAGTGCCCCATCATTGGTGTCAGTGGAGGGGGGAATAGTGCCCCATCATTGGTGTCAGTGGGGGGGATAGTGCCCCATCATTGGTGTCAGTGGGGGGGGGATAGTGCCCCATCATTGGTGTCAGTCGGGGGGGAACAGTGCCCCATCATTGGTGTCAGGGTGGGGGGGGAATAGTGACCCATCGTTGGTGTCAGTGGGGGGAGGAATAGTGCCCCATTGTTGGTGTCAGTGGGAGGAGGAATAGTACCCCATCGTTGGTGTTAGTGAGGGGAGGAATAGTGCCCCATCGTTGGTGTCAGTGGGGGGGAAATAGTGCCCCATCATTGGTGTCAGTGGGAGGAATAGTGCCCTTTCATTGGTATTAGTGACACCAATGATGGGGCACTATTCCTCCCACTGACACCAATGATACTTACCTTGCTGACCACCGCTCCAGCCTGGGCTCGCTCCCTCCCTCTCCCATCTACAGCCAGCATACCTGGCTGCAGCAGCACCATCTGCACGGTACAGACACTTACGGGTCAGCTGTTTTCCTTCTCCAGCCACTCTCCTCTTCACTCGCTCCAGCAGCTCCCTCACTCGATCTTCTTTGATCTTCGAGCTGCCGCTCGGCTCCTCCTCTCCAAGCTCCACCTCCTCGCCAGTGATTGGCCGCCTGTGTGCCTCTCCTGAGCTACAGTTCCGGCTGCCAATCATCGGCAAGGAGGCGGAGCTGTTGGGTGATCCCGGGGGTGTGGCCAGATGACAGGGGCGGCATGTCATCCACCCCCACACACTGCGGTCCAGGGAAATGTGGGCGTATCTGCATGTGGGTGGACCCGACTGGAGACGGATAGAGTAGTGGTGTCTCGGTTCCTAAGATCATTGGAAATATGTGTTTTCCGTTTGGTCTTAAGTGACCCTGCCTGGCAGTACTAGGGTCGTTGGCTTGAATCCCAGTCATGGCATCACCTGCCTGAAGTTTGCATGTTTTCCCTGTGCCTGCGTAGATTTCCTCCGGGTACTCCAGTTTCCTCCCACACTTCAAAGACATGCCAGTAGGTTAATTGGATCCTGTCTAAATTGGCCCTAGTATGTGTATGTATGAATGTAAATTAGGGACCTTAGATTGTACACCCCTTGAGAGTTGGGGACTAATGTGAATGTACAACATATATATGTAAAGTGCTGTGTATTGAGAGTGCTATATAAGTACCTGAAATAAATAAATAATACAATACCATCTGCATCATGATTGTATGCTGTCAAATACTTTAACTACAGTGGGGATCGAAAGTTTGGGCACCCCAGCTAAAAATTTGTATTAATGTGCATAAAGAAGCCAAGGAAAGATGGAAAAATCTCCAAAAGGCATCAAATTACAGATTAGACATTCTTATAATATGTCAACAAAAGTTAGATTTTATTTCCATCATTTACACTTTCAAAATAACAGAAAACAAAAAAATGGCGTCTGCAAAAGTTTGGGCACCCTGCAGAGTTAATATCTTGTACTGCCCCCTTTGGCAAGTATCACAGCTTGTAAACGCTTTTTGTAGCCAGCCAAGAGTCTTTCAATTCTTGTTTGAGGTATCTTTGCCCATTCTTCCTTACAAAAATCTTCCAGTTCTTTGAGATTTCGGGGCTGTCTGTCACGCACTGCTCTTTTAAGGTCTATCCATAGATTTTCAATTATGTTGAGGTCAGGAGATTGTGAAGGCCATGGCAAAACCTTCAGTTTACGCCTCTTGATGTAATCCCCCGTGGATTTCGAGGTGTGTTTAGGATCATTATCCATTTGTAAAAGCCATCCTCTCTTTAACTTCAGCTTTTTCACAGATGGCAGCAAGTTATCATCCAAAATTTGCTGAAATTTTATTGAATCCATTTTTCCGTCTACTCGTGAGATGTTCCCTGTGTCACTGGCTGCAACACAACCCCAAAGCATGATTGATCCAACCCCATGCTTAACAGTTGGACAGAGGTTCTTTTCATTAAATTCTGTGCCCCTTCTTCTCCAAACGTACCTTTGCTCATTCCGGCCAAAAAGTTCAATTTTAACCTCATCGGTCCACAGAACTTGTTTCCAAAATGCATCAGGCTTGTCTATATGTTCATTTGCAAAGTTCAAACGATGATTTTTGTGGTGAGGACGTAGAAGAGGTTTTCTTCTGATGACTCTTCCATGAAGACCATATTTGTACAAGTATCTCTTTATAGTGGAATAGTGTACCACAACTCCAGTGTCTGCCAGATCTTCTGGAGGGATCGTGCAGTCAAATGTGGGTTTTGAATTGTTTTTCTCACAATCCTGCGAGCTGTTCTGTCTGATATTTTTCTTGGTCTTCCAGATCTTGCTTTAACTTCCACTGTTCCTGATGACTGCCATTTCTTAATTACATTCCGAACAGAGGATATTGACATCTGAAAACGCTTTGCTATCTTCTTATAGCCTTCTCCAGCTTTGTGAGCGTCAACTATTTTTAGTTTCAGTTTTCTAGACAACTGCTTAGAAGAACCCATGGTGCTGATTGTTGGGGCAAGGTCAGATGAGTCTGGGCATTTAAAACCTTTGAGATTGACATAACCTGGTCTTCACAGACGATGATTGAGAACAATCCATGACACTGGCAGGTCTCAGCTTTGCAAAGTGGCAGTGCATGCTATAAATTCTGCAGGGTGCCCAAACTTTTGCAGACGCCATTTTTTTGTTTTCTGTTATTTTGAAAGTGTAAATGATGGAAATAAAATCTAACTTTTGTTGACATATTATAAGAATGTCTAATCTGTAATTTGATGCCTTTTTGAGATTTTTCCATCTTTCCTTGGCTTCTTTATGCACATTAATACAAATTTTTAGCTGGGGTGCCCAAACTTTCGATCCCCACTGTACTTTGGGTAACAAAATCTTTACAGGTAGATGACCACTGAGGATTTAGAGGTCTGGTCTAATTCATGTACTTGGCTTTGCTAATACTAGTTTTAAAAACTCTGGAGGGCGCAAAAGAAACATGTCACTGTTAACGCATGTTCACATACAAAAGCTAAAAACAAAGTCCACAGGGTCAGCCGATCTGTGCACATCTCTGTTTTGTGCTGAGGATCACTAAAGTTATAATTCTGAAGGCAGCATTATTGATGTCCCTTATTAGCATCACTGAATGCTATCATCATGGAAAAACCCTTCTCCATGATGGTGGTGCCATGCCAAAATGTGAATCAGGTTTTAGTTGTTTTCCAGAGCAAAGCCCTTTGGATTAAAGAAGAAACACTAACCTTTTAGTTTGTTTTTATATCCAATACCTTATCTTCAGTTTTGTTAATAGCAAAGGCAAAAATATCAGAGATATGCCGAGTAGAAAGTTCACGTACTTTAACAGTACTGTACAATAACCAATTTCCAGGCAATAAAAATACAAAACTATAAACAATTTGATTTCTTTTTGTCTTTAGATGAATTACATAAAGCTTAAAGGATAAGGTCACCTTTGGGAATATGTTACATGTTCCACCTATCTGCCCTCTGACAGATAATATGGGGAGAAGTCTCCCCATACTATCTGTCAAATTTGAAAGCAGTGTAGCTATGCAGGGCCCCATCCGCATGGCTGCATCATTCAGTCACGGACTTCCGCTATAGGGCGGCGGGAAAGCGGTTAAAGCTGGTTATAACACTATGGACTTTTGATCCAGGGAATACCCGCTTGCCTTTGGGGGGATAAGGAAAGAGTCCCCCCCCCCCTTTGGAACAACTTGGATCATGCTTTATTGGGGGGGGGGGGTTGCCTTCCTCTACTGGGGGTATAGGATTGTGTATATGGAAGTTTTCTACATGTTTGCAGTTCTCTATTGGTTGAACTAGATGGACTTGTGTCTTTTTGTCATCCTATTTAAATTTGTTACAGGGCATTAGTGTGAGTGATGTCAGATATGTTATATCTCAGATGTAAATCTATTCTGGCTGTGTAAGGCTGGCTAGCTATACACAGTCACAGGTAGATCTTTAAAGGATAAGTTCACCTTTCGTAACATGTTACACCCATATTCAGGGGGTAACATGTAACATGTTATGATCTTACCGCTCCCCTTTCCCGCCCCATCCCCATTGTGACAGCTAGCGGGGATCTTCTCCTCGCTACCTGTTACAAGTATTCCATGAATGGGAAAACTACAAGTCCCGGCAGCCTTTGCGGCTGTCAGGTTGTAGTTTTTAATTAACTACAAAGGCGCTCCACAGAGCCATGGTAGTTCATTGAGCCTTCGTGTCAGTAAGTATCTACTTCTCTGTATGGGATGTACGAGTAAGCAGATATACTAACAGGTCAGAGTGAGACCTACATGGCACCAGCGATCTGCTGATCGCTGTTGCAATGCTTTAGAGCAGGGGTGTCCAAACTACGGCCCTCCAGGTGTTGAGGAACTGCAAGTCCTATGAGGCCTTGCAAGACTCTGACATCCACAGGCAAGACACCCAGAGGCAGAGGCATGATGGGACTTGTAGTACTTCAACAGCTGGAGGGCCAAAGTTTGGACACCCCTGCTTTAGAGGCTCCACAAACAAAAATTAATAAATGCACATTTTTTGACATTCAAAAAAATGTACATTTAATATTTGCTAATAGGTGAACTTATTTTTTTAAAACTAGTAATACACGTCTCAATTTGTTGTGCTGAATAAAAGAAACTCTGTCTATTCATTGTTGGACACCAAACCATGGATGGAGAAATCTCCACTGCCAGCTGCTGTATTTAGCAGCTGGGGTGCCTGAATACCCGAACAGTAACTGCATCTAATAGGGAGTAGCCACTTTGCAGTCGATAATTTTCCACCAGTTGATTTTCAAATCAATTTTTTGTCATTTGAAGGGTCCCATATGGTTTGAATTTTGGCCAAATCAGCCAGAATCAGCCAAAATTTTAACCATTCATGGACAGATATCAAAGCTTTCAAAGGAGATTACAGATCTGTCTGTGCTCGCACTTTCTGACACACCCAGAGACCCAGCAGTGTATTTTCTTAACTCTTAATTTGATATTTAATTATTAGCAATTTGACTATATAAGTGATATCAGTCATTACATGTTGGAAATACTACAATCCTAATGTTTCAAAAATGTTTCTACAAGTCCATTATAGCTCTTTTAGCGGCTTGAAAATGGCATACAATTACTGTCATGTTACAAATAGACAAGTTAATTAATTATATAATAGCCTAATGAGCATAGTTTAATCTTTTAGTTGATTCTTGTTTTTAAACATTATTTTTAAATATCACATTAGGCACATAGTATTGAATTATGATTAACTGTGCATGTTTTTTTTATGCAAAGTGTATTACCTTATATGTTACATGATTATTTTATATTTTGCTACCTACTATATATTAAGGTAAGGAGTGAATACCCTTACCAATATTCAAAGCAATTTATGTTTTTGATCTCAATCCACAGAAATTGCCTGGTGATATAAATCCTTTTGAAGATGTCCTCAGGGTTTGCTTTGATCCTATGATACTGTATGGATCCTTCCACCCTAGCAACTCAGATATGTTTCCACCATATACGCCAGTCACATACCCATAGATAAGGAACAAATCATAGCGTGATACTGCCACATACTAAGATCCAAAACTTTTAATTATCCTGCTTACATTAAAAACATCTTTCCATCGCACATAGCATATAAAAACCTGTCTGCCATCCGGAATCCAGGAGAGTCCTAATCGCAAGTCACAGCCGATTTTTTGCCCTCTCCAAGATGGCCGCCACTCCACTTCCGGTATTCTCGTATGCGTCTGACGTCACCTCCCTTTGACGCGTTTCGTCATTGGACGTAATCATAAAGGGTACGATCGTCAGACTAGGAATTTTACAAGGACAGAAGTTTCTCCTGGGCCCTACGGCTGAAGATGATCATATCTGCACACAGTCCTCCAACCTCTCCTCTCTGCCTGTGTTGATGTTTGGAGCTGTATATACAAGGTGAAGTGTGCTTACAAAGAGTTGGGGAGAATTAGTGATTTACATTTATTATATATTAAGGGTTTTTCATGAATTGAGAGAAAAAAAAATCTTGATAATTTTTTTCATAACATTTATGTTTTAATTCATTTTTAATTGGACTTTCATTTTGTGCCAAACCCAAGCAAAAAGCAAAAAATTATGTTGCATCTCACCAACCGGTAAATGTGCTGTTTTAATTTTTTCTTTTTTTTAATTTTAAAATTATTTTTTCCTTTTTTCAGCAACTGATCTAGACAGTAAGTCTGTTATTTTTCAACTTCCTTTAACAGACCAAGCTGTCCAGTGACAGTGGCAGTTAGACAGTTGAGACATACCATTTATAATGTATAGCTCTTATTATTTATGTACGGGGTGAACTGACCATTCAGGTATTCAGGCACTGCCTGTAGAGTGCCCCATGAGAGGCTCCTGATACCAACACCTTCAGCAAGGGGAATCTGACAGCCAGCAGCTCTGCGGGGGATAAGGGGGAGCACACAGGAGGGCCTAGAAAGCAGGGGGAATCTGATAAACAGTCGGGGATGATTGGTGTGGTGGGGGAAATTACAAGTACCAATCTCCCTGTATGGCTGTCTGTGCAGCAGCTGAAAGTCGATTCTCCTCCTCTTTTTCCCCTGTCTTTCAGCTGCATTCATGGAGAGCCATACTGGGAGATCAGTGCTTGTAATTGGCACAGACCTCCCCCAGCTATCTATTAGATTCCACCTGTTCCCCAGGCCACCTTTTGTGTGCTTCCCCTCATCCCCTGCCAGCTTTCCCTCTCCTTTCTATTTTTGGCTGCTGCAGGGGGTGTGTGGAAGAAGCTAGTAAATATGTCATTTACCGGCCCCTTAAGTGTCCGAATGAACAGAGTCAGTAATCTGTACCAGTCACTTACTCTGTTCATTCACAACTGAAGCATAGTAAACTGTACTTACTATGCTTCAGTTTATGAATGGACAGGAGCCTGTGTCTGCTGTTCATTTATCTGCAGTGCAGCTGAGGCTACAGAGAAAAGGACTGGGGAATGTGTCCTCAGGGGTCCATGCCCCTGATATGTCACCAAAGCCCCCCAACAGGGCAGTTAAAAACATTATAATAAATAATAAAAAATTAATATACCGTATTTTCCGGCGTATAAGACGACCCCCTACTTTTCCTGTTTAAAATGTAGTGTTTGGGCTATACTCGCCGTATAAGACTACCCCTCTTTCAGTGCACACCAGTGGGAAGAATCGTGCCCCATCATTGGTGTCAGTGGGAGGAATCGTGCCCCATCATTGGTGTCAGTGGGAGGAATCATGCCACATCATTGGTGTCAGTGGGAGGAATAGTGCCCCATCATTGGTGTCAGTGGGAGGAATAGTGCCCCATCATTGGTGTCAGTGGGAGGAATAGTGCCCCATCATTGGTGTCAGTGGGAGGAATAGTGCCCCATCATTAGTATCAGTGGCAGGAATAGTGCCCCATCATTGGTGTCAGTGGGAGGAATAGCACCCCATCATTAGTATCAGTGGCAGGAATAGCGCCCCATCATTGGTGTCAGTGGAAGGAATAGTGTCCCATCATTGGTGTCAGTGGAAGGAATAGTGTCCCATCATTGGTGTCAGTGGAAGGAATAGCACCCCATCATTAGTATCAGTGGCAGGAATAATGCCTCATCATTGGTGTCAGTGGGAGGAATAGTGTCCCATCATTGGTGTCAGTGGGAGGAATAGTGTCCCATCATTGATGTCAGTGGGAGGAATAGTGCCCCATCATTGGTATCAGTGGCAGGAATAGTGCCCCATCATTAGTATCATTGGGGGGAATAGCACCCCATCATTGGTGTCAGTGGAATAGTGCCCCATCTTTGGTGTCAGTGGGAGAAATAGTATCCCATCATTGGTGTCAGTGGGGGGGGGAGGAATAGTGCCCCATCGTTGGTGTTAGTGGGGGGCGGAATAGTGCCCCATCATTGGTGTCAGTGGGGGGTAGAATAGTGCCCCATCATTGGTGTCAGTGGGGGGTGGAATAGTGCCCCATCATTGGTGTCAGTGGGGGGGGGGAGGAATAGTGCCCAATTGTTGGTGTCAGTGGGGGGGGAGGAATAGTGCCCCATCGTTGGTGTCAGTGGGGGGGAGGAAAAGTGCCCCATCGTTGGTGTCAGTGGGGGGGAGGAAAAGTGCCCCATCGTTGGTGTCAGTGGGAGGAATAATGCCCCATCATTGGTATCAGTGACACCAACGATGGGGCACTATTCCTCCCACTGACACTTGCTGACCCCTGTTCCAGTACGGTGCTGCTGCAGCCAGCATATGTGGTTGCAGCAGCACCTAAGCACGGCACACTTACCTGCATCTCCACTCGATTTTCGTGGGGCCGCTCAGCTCCGCCTCCTCGCCGGTGATTGGCCGCCTGTGTGCCTTTCCTGAGCTACAGTTCTGGCGGCCAATCACCGGTGAGGAGGCGGAGCAGAGCAGCCGCGCGAACATCCATTGGACGAACCGAAGGAAGGAGCAGCCGCGCTTCCTGGACCGGATCGTCGTGGGACCGGAGCCAGGTAAGAGACAGCAGCCCCTGCCCACCCCTGTACTTAGTTTCCCTTCTGTTGGAAGGGGGGGCGGCGGCGGCACCGCGCCGCCCCCCTAAAAAGTGTCAGCATGCCGTTACCGGCGTATAAGACGACCCCCGACTTTTGAGAAGATTTTCAAGGGGTAAAAAGTCGTCTTATACACCGGAAAATACGGTATATATTAATTAATATATATACCGGTATATATATTGTGGGAACTCGCTTCAACGTGGTAGAGCTTTTAAACGCAAACAGCTACTCGCTTTCTTTTTCATGGCCTTTTTAGCCCACTTTTATTTAAATGAAAGTTCAAACAGAAGTTTCCCACACAGGGTTATCGATCATCCACAAAACAACGGTTCAGCCTCCTGGCTTATACTCAGCTTGCTGTCTGCCTCCTGCAGACTTCTTCAAAAACCATGGCTCTTGCACACCGCTGGCCTCTAGCACACAGCTAGTCTCTAGCAGCCCCTTGCTGCTTTTGGCTTCCACCTCTCCTAGGTGAAGCCCACCTGACTTCCAGGCAGTGACCTCCTGTCTTCCAGGTGGAGCCCTCCTGACTCCTATCTGCCGGGGTGGAGCCCAGAACCCTGGTCCTGACTCTCTGAAAAGGCCTGCACACACCTGTGCAATCAGCCTCCTGGCCATTCCTCCGTATCAAACACTTAGCCTGGAGCCCCTCAACCTGCCTTGTTGAGAATCCAGGGTGACAGATCGCCACACTGTCACAATATATATATATATATATATACACACAAAACACCCCTCCCCTTGTTCTACTGACATTGACCTTGTCCACTACACACTACTGAAACCATCCACTGCCCCCCACCCAATCTCCACAAAAGCATTCTGAAAAAAACAAAACAAATATTAAAGAATTAAATTGTAAAGAAACAATAAAAAAATTAAATTGTCGAAAAAAAATAAAATAATAAAAATATCATCCATTGCCCCCATCCCCCCAAAGCATTCTGAAAAAATGGGGGGGAAAATTAAATAGTAAAAAAAAATAATAAATATAATTGTAAATCAATAAAAGGCTCATCCACAGAGATTCTCGTATACAGTGTGAATGAGCTGCCTGTTGCTCTATGGGGATGCAGCAGCTGTACGAACACAGCCTTTGGTCCAAATTTGATTTGTGTGCAGGTGAGTGGCCCCGAATGCACACTGTCTGTGTTTGGGGCCTTACATGTGCATCCACACGCCTGTCAAATTAGGACCCGAAGCTGTGTTCGTAGAGTTGTTGCATCCCCATTTCATAACAAAGGTTCCCCGCAGACAGCTCCAGCCACATAAAAAAAAATCTAGTTCACACTGTTCAGCACCCATGTGAATGAGCCCCAAGACCTGATTTTCATACAGAGCTTTGTTTATTAACTCAATACAGTTTTATTTAATTATTAAGTGTTCTTGCATAGCAAGGAACACTTATTGTTATCTCACATATATATTCTTATTAAGTGTTCTTGCATAGCAAGGAACACTTATTGTTATCTCACATATATATTCTTATTCTTATTCCGTTTCTTATTATAGCCATATTTGCCACGCTAACTCCTCCCACAGTTTTTACACTACAAATACAAGTAATATATCAAAATGTGCGGATTGTTCCCGATCGGATTGCTATTACTTTGTGGAACGTTTCGCCGAATCGTTCAAGAAATATCGCGGTTTTTGCGGCGAAATTTTCCCATAGGAATGCATTGAGCAGCAGAGCACAGCTAGAGTGTGTAAAGGAAAAATCAGAAAAATCAGAACATGATTTGTAAACTGCCATCACTCTTTCATTTTCAAGCCCACCTACACATATCTTATATCAAAACGTTCAGCTAACCCTGCTGTCACTAAACATGTTCACAGCTAAGCCATATTCCTGATAGTTTTCAGAATATGACCATTTGTTTGGACCTCATCCCTCCCATTGACTTTCATTGAAACTCCACTTTAGACACAAGACATTTTAAGAGACGTTTTTAAACTGCGACTGTGCCTTCATTTTTTATCTTTCAGAGACATACTATACATCAAAATTTAGGTCTGTTTCTTGTGATTGTCACAGTATAAACCTTTTCACGGTAGCATTTATACTTTTAAAACTACAAGCGTTTGAAAATGGCAATCGCCAGTGAACTTGGCAAGTTTAAATAGCCTGTTTAGAGCAGAGCTGTCACACACCTGTGACTGACTGAGGTAACAGGTGCAAGCAAAGGTCACTCAGGGGGCAGCTGAGTCACATTAGAGTGAGAAAGCTGCAGTGTGGAAGGAAAAATCAGAACATGATTTGTAAACTGCCATAACTATGTCATTATCAAGCCCACCTACACATATCTTATATCAAAACGTTCAGCTAACCCTGCTGTCACTAAAAATGTTCACGGCTAGGACATACTCCTGATAGTTTTCAGAATATGACCATTTGTTTGCAAATAACCCCTCCCATTGACTTTCATTGAAACTTCACTCACAGCCACCTGAAATGTTAAGGGACGTTTTTAAACTGCGACTGTGCCTTCATTTTTAATATTGCAGAGACATACTATACATCAAAATTTAGGTCTGTTTCTTGTGATTGTCATAGTATAAACCTTTTCACGGTAGCATTTATACTTTTAAAACTACAAGCGTTTGAAGATGGCAATCGCCAGTGAATTTGGCAAGTTTGAGCACTGTGTTTAGAGCAGAGCTTGTCACACACCTGTGACTGACTGAGGTAACAGGTGCACCAAAGGTCACTCAGGGGGCAGCTGAGTCACATTAGAGTGAGAAGTGAGAAAGCTGCAGTGTGGAAGGAAAAATCAGAACATGATTTGTAAACTGCCATCACTCTTTCATTTTCAAGCCCACCTACACATATCTTATATCAAAACGTTCAGCTAACCCTGCTGTCACTAAAAATGTTCACGAATGCCAGTAGTGTACCGCGCTCCAATATATTCTACCTTATGTGATATAATGAATTCATAAGTGTACCACCGATAATCAAATAATTACATCAATTAATTATACTTAAATATATGATTTGTGTAAATATATAAAATAAATTAATTTATCAATGTGAAAAAACAAAAACTATGAATGAAAAATATAAATAAAAAATAAAAAATATTTGCAGTGGGAATGACAGTTCCTTCTGTATAAATGAGATGGTGTTATTATTCAGTCTGGATAAAAAAAAAATAAAATTAAAATTAAAAAAAAAAAATAAAATAAAATTAAAATAAAAATAAAAATAAAATTAAAATTAAAATTAAAATAAATAAAAAATATTTGCAGTGGGAATGACAGTTCCTTCTGTATAAATGAGATGGTATTATTATTCAGTCTGGATAAAAATAAAAATTAAATTAAAATTAAATTAAAATTAAAATAAAATTAAAAATAAAATAAAATTAAAAATAAAATAAAAATAAAAATTAAAATAAAAATAAAATTAAATTAAAAAAAAAAATTAAAATAAAAATAAAATTAACATAAAAATAAAATTAAAAAAAAAATAAAAATAAAATTAAAATTAACATAAAATTAAAATAAAAATAAAAATTAAATTAAAAATAAAATTAAAATAAAATTAAAATTAACATAAAATTAAAATAAAAATAAAATTAAAATAAAATAAAAATAAAATTAAAATTAACATAAAATTAAAATAAAAATAAAATTAAAAATAAAATAAAATAAAATAAAAATTAAAATTAAAATTAAAATAAAAAAAAAATTAAAATAAAAATAAAAATAAATAATTGATATCCCGGATAAGACACTATGTTTCTTTTCTTTAATATTTAATTAATACTAATTTTAGCACGCAATTGAACTTGGCAAGTTTAAAAAGCCTGTTTAGAACAGACATGCTGACATTCCTCTCAGAGTGAGTTGTCATAGCAACCCAGCTGTCTCAGCACAGTTAGCCTACTCCGCCCTCTCCAGGTGCAGCAACCAAAGGTCACTCAAGAGGCAGATGACTCACGAGGCTGGACTGTGAGCTTCAAAATACAAGCTGAAATGCATTTCTCACTATAAGGCTTGCAATGTGCACTGCTTACATTTCATCAATCATTTGGTAAAGGTTGCGGCAAGAACACTTTACACAATTTCCCCAGAAATTGTAGATTGTCTAGTTCTTATTAAGTGTTCTTGCATAGCAAGGAACACTTATTGTTATCTCACAAATATATTCTTATTCTTATTAAGTGTTCTTGCATAGCAAGGAACACTTATTGTTATCTCACAAATATATTCTTATTCTTATTCTTATTAAGTGTTCTTGCATAGCAAGGAACACTTATTGTTATCTCACAAATATATTCTTATTAAGTGTTCTTGCATAGCAAGGAACACTTATTGTTATCTCACAAATATATTCTTATTAAGTGTTCTTGCATAGCAAGGAACACTTATTGTTATCTCACATATATATTCTTATTAAGTGTTCTTGCATAGCAAGGAACACTTATTGTTATCTCACATATATATTCTTATTCTTATTCTTATTCTTATTATAGCCATATTTGCCACGCTAACTCCTCCCACAGTTTTTACACTACAAAGACAAGTAATATATCAAAACGTGCGCATTGATCCCGATCGGATTGCTATTACTTTGTGGAACGTTTCGCCAAATCGTTCAAGAAATATCGCGGTTTTTGCGGCGAAATTTTCCCATAGGAATGCATTGAGCAGCACAGCACAGCTAGAGTGTGCAAAGGAAAAATCAGAAAAATCAGAACATGATTTGTAAACTGCCATCACTCTGCCATTTTCAAGCCCACCTACACATATCTTATATCAAAACGTTCAGCTAACCCTGCTGTCACTAAAAATGTTCACGGCTAGGACATACTCCTGATAGTTTTCAGAATATGACCATTTGTTTGCACATCACCCCTCCCATTGACTTTCATTGAAACTCCACTCTAGACACCAGACATTTTAAGGGACGTTTTTAAACTGCGACTGTGCCTTCATTTTTAATATTGCAGAGACATACTATACATCAAAATTTAGGTCTTTTTCTTGTGATTGTCGCAATATAAACCTTTTCACGGTAGCATTTATACTTTTAAAACTACAAGCGTTTGAAAATGGCAATCGCCAGTGAACTTGGCAAGTTTAAACAGCCTGTTTAGAGCAGAATTTGTCACACACCTGTGACTGACTGAGGTAACAGGTGCAACCAAAGGTCACTCAGGGGGCAGCTGAGTCACATTAGAGTAAGAAAGCTGCAGTGTGAAAGGAAAAATCAGAACATGATTTGTAAACTGCCATAACTATGTCATTTTCAAGCCCACCTACACATATCTTATATCAAAACGTTCAGCTAACCCTGCTGTCACTAAAAATGTCCACGGCTAGGACATACTCCTGATAGTTTTCACAATATGACCATTTGTTTGGACCTCACCCCTCCCATTGACTTTCATTGAAACTCCACTTTAGACACAAGAAAGTTTAAGGGACGTTTTTAAACTGCGACTGTGCCTTCATTTTTTATCTTTCAGAGACATACTATACATCAAAATTTAGGTCTGTTTCTTGTGATTGTCACAGTATAAACCTTTTCACTGTAGCATTTATACTTTTAAAACTACAAGCGTTTGAAAATGGCAATCGCCAGTGAACTTGGCAAGTTTAAATAGCCTGTTTAGAGCAGAGCTCCTCACACACCTGTGACTGACTGAGGTAACAGGTGCAAGCAAAGGTCACTCAGGGGGCAGCTGAGTCACATTAGAGTGAGAAAGCTGCAGAGTGAAAGGAAAAATCAGAACATGATTTGTAAACTGCCATCACTATGTCATTTTCAAGCCCACCTACACATATCTTATATCAAAACGTTCAGCTAACCCTGCTGTCACTAAAAATGTTCACGAATGCCAGTAGTGTACCGCGCTCCAATATATTCTACCTTATGTGATATAATGAATTCATAAGTGTGCCACCGATAATCAAATAATTACATCAATTAATTATACTTAAATATATGATTTGTGTAAATATATAAAATAAATTAATTTATCAATGTGAAAAAACAAAAACTATGAATGAAAAATATAAATAAAAAATAAAAAATATTTGCAGTGGGAATGACAGTTCCTTCTGTATTAATGAGATGGTGTTATTATTCAGTCTGGATAAAAATAAAATAAAATTAAAATTAAAATAAAAAAATAAAATAAAATTAAAATAAAAATAAAATTAAAAATAAAATAAAAATAAAATTAAAATTAAAATAAAAATAAATATAAAATTAAAATAAAAATAAATATAAAATTAAAATAAAATAAAAATAAAATTAAAAATAAAATAAAATAATAAAAATTAAAATTAAAATAAAATTAAAATAAAAAAAAATTAAAATAAAATAAAAAATAAATAATTGATATCCCGGATAAGACACTATGTTTCTTTTCTTTAATATTTAATTAATACTAATTTTAGCACGCAATTGAACTTGGCAAGTTTAAAAAGCCTGTTTAGAACACACATGCTGACATTCCTCTCAGAGTGAGTTGTCATAGCAACCCAGCTGTCTCAGCACAGTGAGCCTACTCCGCCCTCTCCAGGTGCAGCAACCAAAGGTCACTCAAGAGGCAGATGACTCACCAGGCTGGACTGTGAGCTTCAAAATACAAGCTGAAATGCATTTCTCACTATCAGGCTTGCAATGTGCACTGCTTACATTTCATCAATCATTTGGTAAAGGTTGCGGCAAGAACACTTTACACAATTTCCCCAGAAATTGTAGATTGTCTAGTTAAGTGTTCTTGCATAGCAAGGAACACTTATTGTTATCTCACAAATATATTCTTATTCTTATTTTTATTAAGTGTTCTTGCATAGCAAGGAACACTTATTGTTATCTCACATATATATTCTTATTCTTATTCTTATTCTTATTATAGCCATATTTGCCACGCTAACTCCTCCCACAGTTTTTACACTACAAAGACAAGTAATATATCAAAACGTGCGCATTGATCCCGATCGGATTGCTATTACTTTGTGGAACGTTTCGCCAAATCGTTCAAGAAATATCGCGGTTTTTGCGGCGAAATTTTCCCATAGGAATGCATTGAGCAGCACAGCACAGCTAGAGTGTGCAAAGGAAAAATCAGAAAAATCAGAACATGATTTGTAAACTGCCATCACTCTGCCATTTTCAAGCCCACCTACACATATCTTATATCAAAACGTTCAGCTAACCCTGCTGTCACTAAAAATGTTCACGGCTAGGACATACTCCTGATAGTTTTCAGAATATGACCATTTGTTTGCACATCACCCCTCCCATTGACTTTCATTGAAACTCCACTCTAGACACCAGACATTTTAAGGGACGTTTTTAAACTGCGACTGTGCCTTCATTTTTAATATTGCAGAGACATACTATACATCAAAATTTAGGTCTTTTTCTTGTGATTGTCGCAATATAAACCTTTTCACGGTAGCATTTATACTTTTAAAACTACAAGCGTTTGAAAATGGCAATCGCCAGTGAACTTGGCAAGTTTAAACAGCCTGTTTAGAGCAGAATTTGTCACACACCTGTGACTGACTGAGGTAACAGGTGCAACCAAAGGTCACTCAGGGGGCAGCTGAGTCACATTAGAGTAAGAAAGCTGCAGTGTGAAAGGAAAAATCAGAACATGATTTGTAAACTGCCATAACTATGTCATTTTCAAGCCCACCTACACATATCTTATATCAAAACGTTCAGCTAACCCTGCTGTCACTAAAAATGTCCACGGCTAGGACATACTCCTGATAGTTTTCACAATATGACCATTTGTTTGGACCTCACCCCTCCCATTGACTTTCATTGAAACTCCACTTTAGACACAAGAAAGTTTAAGGGACGTTTTTAAACTGCGACTGTGCCTTCATTTTTTATCTTTCAGAGACATACTATACATCAAAATTTAGGTCTGTTTCTTGTGATTGTCACAGTATAAACCTTTTCACTGTAGCATTTATACTTTTAAAACTACAAGCGTTTGAAAATGGCAATCGCCAGTGAACTTGGCAAGTTTAAATAGCCTGTTTAGAGCAGAGCTCCTCACACACCTGTGACTGACTGAGGTAACAGGTGCAAGCAAAGGTCACTCAGGGGGCAGCTGAGTCACATTAGAGTGAGAAAGCTGCAGAGTGAAAGGAAAAATCAGAACATGATTTGTAAACTGCCATCACTATGTCATTTTCAAGCCCACCTACACATATCTTATATCAAAACGTTCAGCTAACCCTGCTGTCACTAAAAATGTTCACGAATGCCAGTAGTGTACCGCGCTCCAATATATTCTACCTTATGTGATATAATGAATTCATAAGTGTGCCACCGATAATCAAATAATTACATCAATTAATTATACTTAAATATATGATTTGTGTAAATATATAAAATAAATTAATTTATCAATGTGAAAAAACAAAAACTATGAATGAAAAATATAAATAAAAAATAAAAAATATTTGCAGTGGGAATGACAGTTCCTTCTGTATTAATGAGATGGTGTTATTATTCAGTCTGGATAAAAATAAAATAAAATTAAAATTAAAATAAAAAAATAAAATAAAATTAAAATAAAAATAAAATTAAAAATAAAATAAAAATAAAATTAAAATTAAAATAAAAATAAATATAAAATTAAAATAAAAATAAATATAAAATTAAAATAAAATAAAAATAAAATTAAAAATAAAATAAAATAATAAAAATTAAAATTAAAATAAAATTAAAATAAAAAAAAATTAAAATAAAATAAAAAATAAATAATTGATATCCCGGATAAGACACTATGTTTCTTTTCTTTAATATTTAATTAATACTAATTTTAGCACGCAATTGAACTTGGCAAGTTTAAAAAGCCTGTTTAGAACACACATGCTGACATTCCTCTCAGAGTGAGTTGTCATAGCAACCCAGCTGTCTCAGCACAGTGAGCCTACTCCGCCCTCTCCAGGTGCAGCAACCAAAGGTCACTCAAGAGGCAGATGACTCACCAGGCTGGACTGTGAGCTTCAAAATACAAGCTGAAATGCATTTCTCACTATCAGGCTTGCAATGTGCACTGCTTACATTTCATCAATCATTTGGTAAAGGTTGCGGCAAGAACACTTTACACAATTTCCCCAGAAATTGTAGATTGTCTAGTTAAGTGTTCTTGCATAGCAAGGAACACTTATTGTTATCTCACAAGTATATTCTTATTCTTATTCTTATTCTTATTATTATAGCGAATTTGCCACGCTAACTCCTCCCACAGTTTTTACACTACAAATACAAGTAATATATCAAAACGTGCGGATTGTTCCCGATCGGATTGCTATTACTTTGTGGAACGTTTCGCCAAATCGTTCACGAAATATCGCGGTTTTTGTGGCGAAATTTTCCCATAGGAATGCATTGAGCAGCACAGCACAGCTAGAGTGTGCAAAGGAAAAATCAGAAAAATCAGAACATGATTTGTAAACTGCCATCACTCTTTCATTTTCAAGCCCACCTACACATATCTTATATCAAAACGTTCAGCTAACCCTGCTGTCACTAAAAATGTTCACAGCTAGGACATACTCCTGATAGTTTTCAGAATATGACCATTTGTTTGCACATCACCCCTCCCATTGACTTTCATTGAAACTCCACTCTAGACACCAGACATTTTAAGGGACGTTTTTAAACTGCGACTGTGCCTTCATTTGTTATCTTTCAGAGACATACTATACATCAAACTGTAGGTATTTTTCTTGTGATTGTCACAATATAAACCTTTTCACGGTAGCATTTATACTTTTAAAACTACAAGCGTTTGAAGATGGCAATCGCCAGTGAACTTGGCAAGTTTAAATAGCCTGTTTAGAGCAGAGCTTGTCACACACCTGTGACTGACTGAGGTAACAGGTGCAAGCAAAGGTCACTCAGGGGGCAGCTGAGTCACATTAGAGTGAGAAAGCTGCAGTGTGAAAGGAAAAATCAGAACATGATTTGTAAACTGCCATAACTATGTCATTTTCAAGCCCACCTACACATATCTTATATCAAAACGTTCAGCTAACCCTGCTGTCACTAAAAATGTTCACGGCTAGGACATACTCCTGATAGTTTTCAGAATATGACCATTTGTTTGCAAATCACCCCTCCCATTGACTTTCATTGAAAATCCACTCAGAGCCACCTGAAATGTTAAGGGACGTTTTTAAACTGCGACTGTGCCTTCATTTTTAATATTGCAGAGACATACTATACATCAAAATTTAGGTCTGTTTCTTGTGATTGTCACAATATAAACCTTTTCACGGTAGCATTTATACTTTTAAAACTACAAGTGTTTGAAGATGGCAATCGCCAGTGAATTTGGCAAGTTTGAGCAATGTGTTTAGAACAGAGCTTGTCGCACACCTGTGACTGACTGAGTCACAGGTGCACCAAAGGTCACTCAGGGGGCAGCTGAGTCACATTAGAGTGAGAAGTGAGAAAGCTGCAGTGTGGAAGGCAAAATCAGAACATGATTTGTAAACTGCCATCACTCTTTCATTTTCAAGCCCACCTACACATATCTTATATCAAAACGTTCAGCTAACCCTGCTGTCACTAAAAATGTTCACGAATGCCAGTAGTGTACCGCGCTCCAATATATTCTACCTTATGTGATATAATGAATTCATAAGTGTACCACCGATAATCAAATAATTACATCAATTAATTATACTTAAATATATGATTTGTGTAAATATATAAAATAAATTAATTTATCAATGTGAAAAAACAAAAACTATGAATGAAAAATATAAATAAAAAAAAAAAAATATTTGCAGTGGGAATGACAGTTCCTTCTGTATAAATGAGATGGTGTTATTATTCAGTCTGGATAAAATTAAAAATAAAATAAAAATAAAATTAAAAATAAAATAAAAATAAAAATAAACATAAAATTAAAATAAAAATAAAAATAAAAATAAACATAAAAATTAAAATTAAAATTAAAATAAAATAAAAATAAACATAAACATAAAAATAAAATTAAAATAAAATTAAAATAAAATAAAATAAAAATGAAATAAAAATAAACATAAACATAAAAATAAAATTAAAATTAAAATAAAATAAAAATAAACATAAACATAAAAATAAAATTAAAAATAAAATTAAAATAAAATTTAAATAAAAATAAACATAAACATAAAAATAAAATTAAAAATAAAAATAAAATAAAATTAAAATAAAAATAAAATAAAAATAAACATAAACATAAAAATAAAATTAAAATAAAATTTAAATAAAAATAAACATAAACATAAAAAAAAAAAATTAAAATTAAAATAAACATAAAAATAAACAAACAAACATAAAAATAAAAAAAAATTAAAATTAAAATTAAAATAAACATAAACATAAAATAAAAATAAAATTAAAATAAAAATAAATAATTGATATCCCCCGGATAAGACACTATGTTTCTTTTCCTTTCTCTGTATGTTCCATATATGGAGGACTAAGCCAAGCAGCCAGTGGAGAAAGTCTCACTGAGAAGGCTGTGCTGAGGAGAGAGGAGAGAGAGGTTCACGCAGTGGACACAGACTCATCACACTATCCAGACTGAATAATAACACCATCTCATTTATACAGAAGGAACTGTCATTCCCACTGCAAATATTTTTTATTTTTTATTTATATTTTTCATTCATAGTTTTTGTTTTTCACATTGATAAATTAATTTATTTTATATATTTACACAAATCATATTTAAGTATAATTAATTGATGTAATTATTTGATTATCGGTGGTACACTTATGAATTCATTATATCACATAAGGTAGAATATATTGGAGCGCGGTACACTACTGGCATTTATGATTAATATTTATACACCTAGAGAGGGTGCGATTAATACCTGGCGATCTAATATTTAATTAATACTAATTTTAGCACGCAATTAATTAATTAATTCGTAATTAATTTGTAATATTTTATTATTTATATATTTTTCACATATTTTTTTTATAATTTTTTATGTATGATATCAATTAACAATAGAGTTTATATATAGAAAGAAAACTCCTAGTGGCTCACAAGTAACTATCCAACTTTTTATAAAAATGTTCACGGCTAGGACATACTCCTGATAGTTTTCACAATATGACCATTTGTTTGCACCTCACCCCTCCCATTGACTTTCATTGAAACTCCACTCTAGACACCAGAAATTTTAAGGAACGTTTTTAAACTGCGACTGTCCCTACCTTTTCGCAGTAGCATTTATACTTTTAAAACTACAAGAGTTTGAAGATGGCAATCGCTAGTGAAGATGGCAAGTTTAAAAAGCCTGTTTAGAACAGGCATGCTGACATTCCTCTCAGAGTGAGTTGTCATAGCAACCCAGCTGTCTCAGCACAGTGAGCCTACTCCGCCCACTCCAGGTGCAGCAACCAAAGGTCACTCAAGAGGCAGATGAGTCACCAGGCTGGACTGTGAGCTTCAAAATACAAGCTGAAATGCATTTCTCACTATCAGGCTAGCAATGTGCACTGCTTACATTTCATCAATCATTTGGTAAAGGTTGCGGCAAGAACACTTTACACAATTTCACCAGAAATTGTAGATTTTCTAGTTCTTATTCTTATTCTTATTATAGCCATATTTGCCACGCTAACTCCTCCCACAGTTTTTACACTACAAAGACAAGTAATATATCAAAACGTGCGCATTGTTCCCGATCGGATTGCTATTACTTTGTGGAACGTTTCGCCGAATCGTTCAAGAAATATCGCGGTTTTTGCGGCGAAATTTTCCCATAGGAATGCATTGAGCAGCACAGCACAGCTAGAGTGTGCAAAGGAAAAATCAGAAAAATCAGAACATGATTTGTAAACTGCCATCACTCTGCCATTTTCAAGCCCACCTACACATATCTTATATCAAAACGTTCAGCTAACCCTGCTGTCACTAAAAATGTTCACAGCTAAGCCATATTCCTGATAGTTTTCAGAATATGACCATTTGTTTGGACCTCATCCCTCCCATTGACTTTCATTGAAACTCCACTCTAGACACCAGACATTTTAAGGGACGTTTTTAAACTGCGACTGTGCCTTCATTTGTTATCTTTCAGAGACATACTATACATCAAACTGTAGGTCTTTTTCTTGTGATTGTCACAATATAAACCTTTTCACGGTAGCATTTATACTTTTAAAACTACAAGCGTTTGAAGATGGCAATCGCCAGTGAATTTGGCAAGTTTAAACAGCCTGTTTAGAGCACAGCTCCTCACACACCTGTGACTGACTGAGGTAACAGGTGCAAGCAAAGGTCACTCAGGGGGCAGCTGAGTCACATTAGAGTGAGAAAGCTGCAGTGTGAAAGGAAAAATCAGAACATGATTTGTAAACTGCCATAACTATGTCATTATCAAGCCCACCTACACATATCTTATATCAAAACGTTCAGCTAACCCTGCTGTCACTAAAAATGTTCACGGCTAGGACATACTCCTGATAGTTTTCAGAATATGACCATTTGTTTGCACCTCACCCCTCCCATTGACTTTCATTGAAACTCCACTTTAGACACAAGAAATTTTAAGGGACGTTTTTAAACTGCGACTGTGCCTTCATTTTTAATATTGCAGAGACATACTATATATCAAAATTTAGGTCTGTTTCTTGTGATTGTCACAATATAAGCCTTTTCACGGTAGCATTTATACTTTTAAAACTACAACCGTTTGAAGATGGCAATCGCCAGTGATGTCAGCAACTTGGAGCAGTTTGTTTATAACCATGACTCTGCCCTTGGTGTGGAGGGAGTTGCCATAGGAACCCAGCTGTGTGAGCAGGAAGCAGAGAGACAAAAGCTAACCTGCCCACTCCAGTTGTGTGGAGGCCAGAACACCACACAATTTCCACAGAAATTGTGAAGACGCCAGTGAAGTGAGCAATTTGAAGCAGTTTGTTTTTAACCGCTCTTCTCTGCCATATTTGAAATCTAATTCTTATTCTTATTATAGCCATATTTGCCACGCTAACTCCTCCCACAGTTTTTACACTACAAAGACAAGTAATATATCAAAACGTGCGGATTGTTCCCGATCGGATTGCTATTACTTTGTGGAACATTTCGCCGAATCGTTCAAGAAATATCGCGGTTTTTGCGGCAAAATTTTCCCATAGGAACGCATTGAGCAGCACAGCACAGCTAGAGTGTGCAAAGGAAAAATCAGAAAAATCAGAACATGATTTGTAAACTGCCATCACTCTGCCATTTTCAAGCCCACCTACACATATCTTATATCAAAACGTTCAGCTAACCCTGCTGTCACTAAAAATGTTCACGAATACCAGTAGTGTACCGCGCTCCAATATATTCTACCTTATGTGATATAATGAATTCATAAGTGTACCACCGATAATCAAATAATTACATCAATTAATTATACTTAAATATATGATTTGTGTAAATATATAAAATAAATTAATTTATCAATGTGAAAAAACAAAAACTATGAATGAAAAATATAAATAAAAAATAAAAAATATTTGCAGTGGGAATGACAGTTCCTTCTGTATAAATGAGATGGTGTTATTATTCAGTCTGGATAAAAATAAAATAAAATTAAAATAAAATTAAAAATTAAAATTAAAACAAAATAAAAATTAAAAATAAAATAAAATTAAAATAAAATTAAAATTAAAATAAAATTAAAATTAACATAAAATAAAAATAAAAATAAAAATAAAATTAAAATTAAAATAAAATTAAAATTAACATAAAATTAAAATAAAAATAAAATTAAAATTAAATAAAAATTAAAATAAATAAAAAATATTTGCAGTGGGAATGACAGTTCCTTCTGTATAAATGAGATGGTATTATTATTCAGTCTGGATAAAAATAAAAATAAAATAAAAATTTAATTAAAATAAAAAAAAAATAAAATTAAAATTAAAATAAAATTAAAAATAAAATAAAAATTAAAATAAAAATAAAATTAAAATTAAAAAAAATTAAAATCAAAATAAAATTAACATAAAATTAAAATAAAAATAAAATTAAAATAAAAATTAAAATAAAAATACAATTAAAAATAAAAATAAAATTAAAAATAAAATGAAATTAAAATTAAAATAAAAATAAAATTAAAATTAACATAAAATTAAAATTAAAATAAAATTAAAATAAAATAAAAATAAACATAAAATTAAAATTAAAATAAAATAAAAATAAAAATAAAATTTAAAATAAAATAAAATAATAAAAATTACAATTAAAATAAAATTAAAATAAAAAAAAAATTAAAATAAAAATAAAAATAAATAATTGATATCCCGGATAAGACACTATGTTTCTTTTCTTTAATATTTAATTAATACTAATTTTAGCACGCAATTGAACTTGGCAAGTTTAAAAAGCCTGTTTAGAACACACATGCTGACATTCCTCTCAGAGTGAGTTGTCATAGCAACCCAGCTGTCTCAGCACAGTGAGCCTACTCCGCCCTCTCCAGGTGCAGCAACCAAAGGTCACTCAAGAGGCAGATGACTCACCAGGCTGGACTGTGAGCTTCAAAATACAAGCTGAAATGCATTTCTCACTATCAGGCTTGCAATGTGCACTGCTTACATTTCATCAATCATTTGGTAAAGGCTGCGGCAAGAACACTTTACACAATTTCCCCAGAAATTGTAGATTGTCTAGTTCTTATTCTTATTCTTATTAAGTGTTCTTGCATAGCAAGGAACACTTATTGTTATCTCACATATATATTCTTATTAAGTGTTCTTGCATAGCAAGGAACACTTATTGTTATCTCACAAATATATTCTTATTAAGTGTTCTTGCATAGCAAGGAACACTTATTGTTATCTCACATATATATTCTTATTCTTATTCTTATTATAGCCATATTTGCCACGCTAACTCCTCCCACAGTTTTTACACTACAAAGACAAGTAATATATCAAAACGTGCGCATTGATCCCGATCGGATTGCTATTACTTTGTAGAACGTTTCGCCGAATCGTTCAAGAAATATCGCGGTTTTTGCGGCGAAATTTTCCCATAGGAATGCATTGAGCAGCACAGCACAGCTAGAGTGTGCAAAGGAAAAATCAGAAAAATCAGAACATGATTTGTAAACTGCCATCACTCTTTCATTTTCAAGCCCACCTACACATATCTTATATCAAAACGTTCAGCTAACCCTGCTGTCACTAAAAATGTTCACGGCTAAGCCATACTCCTGATAGTTTTCAGAATATGACCATTTGTTTGCACATCACCCCTCCCATTGACTTTCATTGAAACTCCACTCTAGACACCAGACATTTTAAGGGACGTTTTTAAACTGCGACTGTGCCTTCATTTTTAATATTGCAGAGACATACTATACATCAAAATTTAGGCCTTTTTCTTGTGATTGTCGCAATATAAACCTTTTCACGGTAGCATTTATACTTTTAAAACTACAAGCGTTTGAAAATGGCAATCGCCAGTGAACTTGGCAAGTTTAAACAGCCTGTTTAGAGCAGACCTTCTCACACACCTGTGACTGACTGAGGTAACAGGTGCAAGCAAAGGTCACTCAGGGGGCAGCTGAGTCACATTAGAGTGAGAAAGCTGCAGTGTGAAAGGAAAAATCAGAACATGATTTGTAAACTGCCATAACTATGTCATTATCAAGCCCACCTACACATATCTTATATCAAAACGTTCAGCTAACCCTGCTGTCACTAAAAATGTTCACGGATGCCAGTAGTGTACCGCGCTCCAATATATTCTACCTTATGTGATATAATGAATTCATAAGTGTACCACCGATAATCAAATAATTACATCAATTAATTATACTTAAATATATGATTTGTGTAAATATATAAAATAAATTAATTTATCAATGTGAAAAAACAAAAACTATGAATGCAAAATATAAATAAAAAATAAAAAATATTTGCAGTGGGAATGACAGTTCCTTCTGTATAAATGAGATGGTGTTATTATTCAGTCTGGATAAAAATAAAATAAAATTAAAATAAAAAAATAAAATAAAATAAAATTAAAATAAAAATAAAATTAAAAATTAAAATTAAAATAAAAATAAAATGAAAAATAAAATAAAAATTAAATTAAAATTAAAATAAATAAAAAATATTTGCAGTGGGAATGACAGTTCCTTCTGTATAAATGAGATGGTATTATTATTCAGTCTGGATAAAAATAAAAATAAAATAAAAATTAAATTAAAATAAAAAAAAAATAAAACTAAAATTAAAATAAAATTAAAAATAAAAATAAAAATTAAAATAAAAAAATTAAACTTAAAATAAAAAATTAAATAAAAATAAAATTAAAAATAAAATTAAATTAAAATAAAATAAAAATAAAATCAAAATTAACATAAAATTAAAATTAACATAAAATTAAAATAAAAATAAAATTAAAATAAAAAAAAAATTATATTAACATAAAATTAAAATTAAATTAAAATAAAAGTAAAAATAAAATAAAAATAAAAATTAAAATAAAAAAAAATTTAAATAAAAATAAAATTAAAATAACATAAAATAAAAATAAAAATAAAATTAAAATAAAAATAAAATTAAAAATAAAATAAAAATTAAAATTAAAAAAAAAAAAATAAAAATAAAATTAAAATAACATAAAATAAAAATAAAATTAAAATAAAAATAAAATTAAAAATAAAATAAAATTAAAATAAAATAAAAATAAAATTAAAATTAACATAAAATTAAAATTAAAATAAAATAAAAATAAAAATAAAATTAAAATTAACATAAAATTAAAATTAAATTAAAATAAAAATAAAATTAAAAATAAAATAAAATTAAAATTAAAATAAAAAAAAAATTAAAATAAAAATAAATAATTGATATCCCGGATAAGACACTATGTTTCTTTTCTTTAATATTTAATTAATACTAATTTTAGCACGCAATTGAACTTGGCAAGTTTAAAAAGCCTGTTTAGAACAGGCATGCTGACATTCCTCTCAGAGTGAGTTGTCATAGCAACCCAGCTGTCTCAGCACAGTGAGCCTACTCCGCCCTCTCCAGGTGCAGCAACCAAAGGTCACTCAAGAGGCAGATGACTCACGAGGCTGGACTGTGAGCTTCAAAATACAAGCTGAAATGCATTTCTCACTATCAGGCTTGCAATGTGCACTGCTTACATTTCATCAATCATTTGGTAAAGGTTGCGGCAAGAACACTTTACACAATTTCCCCAGAAATTGTAGATTGTCTAGTTCTTATTTTTATTCTTATTCTTATTATTATAGCCAAATTTGCCACGCTAACTCCTACCACAGTTTTTACACTACAAAGACAAGTAATATATCAAAACGTGCGGATTGTTCCCGATCGGATTGCTATTACTTTGTGGAACGTTTCGCCGAATCGTTCAAGAAATATCGCGGTTTTTGCGGCAAAATTTTCCCATAGGAATGAATGGTGCATCTAGAGTGGCAGCAGAGCACAGCTAGAGTGTGCAAAGGAAAAATCAGAACATGATTTGTAAACTGCCATCACTATGTCATTTTCAAGCCCACCTACACATATCTTATATCAAAACGTTCAGCTAACCCTGCTGTCACTAAAAATGTTCACGGCTAGGACATACTCCTGATAGTTTTCACAATATGACCATTTGTTTGGACCTCACCCCTCCCATTGACTTTCATTGAAACTCCACTTTAGACACAAGAAATTTTAAGGGACGTTTTTAAACTGCGACTGTGCCTTCATTTTTAATATTGCAGAGACATACTATATATCAAAATTTAGGTCTTTTTCTTGTGATTGTCACAATATAAACCTTTTCACGGTAGCATGTATACTTTTAAAACTACAAGTGTTTGAAAATGGCAATCGCCAGTGAACTTGGCAAGTTTAAACAGCCTGTTTTCAGCAGAGCTTCTCACACACCTGTGACTGACTGAGGTAACAGGTGCAAGCAAAGGTCACTCAGGGGGCAGCTGAGTCACATTAGAGTGAGAAATCTACAGTGTGAAAGGAAAAATCAGAACATGATTTGTAAACTGCCATCACTCTGCCATTTTCAAGCCCACCTACACATATCTTATATCAAAACGTTCAGCTAACCCTGCTGTCACTAAAAATGTTCACGGCTAGGACATACTCCTGATAGTTTTCAGAATATGACCATTTGTTTGCACCTCACTCCTCCCATTGACTTTCATTGAAACTCCACTTTAGACACAAGAAATTTTAAGGGACGTTTTTAAACTGCGACTGTGCCTTCATTTTTAATATTGCAGAGACATACTATACATCAAAATTTAGGTCTGTTTCTTGTGATTGTCACAATATAAGCCTTTTCACGGTAGCATTTATACTTTTAAATCTACAAGCGTTTGAAGATGGCAATCGCCAGTGATGTCAGCAACTTGGAGCAGTTTGTTTATAACCATGACTCTGCCCTTGGTGTGGAGGGAGTTGCCATAGGAACCCAGCTGTGTGAGCAGGAAGCAGAGAGACAAAAGCTAACCTGCCCACTCCAGTTGTGTGGAGGCCAGAACACCACACAATTTCCACAGAAATTGTGAAGACGCCAGTGAAGTAAGCAATTTGAAGCAGTTTGTTTTTAACCGCTCTTCTCTGCCATATTTGAAATCTAATTCTTATTCTTATTATAGCCATATTTGCCACGCTAACTCCTCCCACAGTTTTTACACTACAAAGACAAGTAATATATCAAAACGTGCGCATTGATCCCGATCGGATTGCTATTACTTTGTAGAACGTTTCGCCGAATCGTTCAAGAAATATCGCGGTTTTTGCGGCGAAATTTTCCCATAGGAATGCATTGAGCAGCACAGCACAGTTAGAGTGTGCAAAGGAAAAATCAGAAAAATCAGAACATGATTTGTAAACTGCCATCACTCTGCCATTTTCAAGCCCACCTACACATATCTTATATCAAAACGTTCAGCTAACCCTGCTGTCACTAAAAATGTTCACGAATACCAGTAGTGTACCGCGCGCCAATATATTCTACCTTATGTGATATAATGAATTCATAAGTGTACCACCGATAATCAAATAATTACATCAATTAATTATACTTAAATATATGATTTGTGTAAATATATAAAATAAATTAATTTATCAATGTGAAAAAACAAAAACTATGAATGAAAAATATAAATAAAAAATAAAAAATATTTGCAGTGGGAATGACAGTTCCTTCTGTATAAATGAGATGGTGTTATTATTCAGTCTGGATAAAAATAAAAATAAAATAAAATTAAAATAAAAATAAAATTAAAAATTAAAATTAAAACAAAATAAAAATTAAAAATAAAATAAATATTAAATAAAAATTAAAATAAATAAAAAATATTTGCAGTGGGAATGACAGTTCCTTCTGTATCAATGAGATGGTATTATTATTCAGTCTGGATAAAAATAAAAATAAAATAAAAATTTAATTAAAATAAAAAAAAATAAAATTAAAATTAAAATAAAATTAAAAATAAAATAAAAATAAAAATTAAAATAAAAATAAAATTAAAATAAAAATTAAAATAAAATTAAAATTAACATAAAATTAAAATAAAAATAAAAATAAAATTAAAATAAAAATAAAAATAAAATTAAAAATAAAAATAAAAATAAAATTAAAAATAAAATAAAATAATAAAAATTAAAATTAAAATAAAATTAAAATAAAAAAAAAATTTAAATAAAAATAAAAATAAATAATTGATATCCCGGATAAGACACTATGTTTCTTTTCTTTAATATTTAATTAATACTAATTTTAGCACGCAATTGAACTTGGCAAGTTTAAAAAGCCTGTTTAGAACAGGCATGCTGACATTCCTCTCAGAGTGAGTTGTCATAGCAACCCAGCTGTCTCAGCACAGTGAGCCTACTCCGCCCTCTCCAGGTGCAGCAACCAAAGGTCACTCAAGAGGCAGATGACTCACCAGGCTGGACTGTGAGCTTCAAAATACAAGCTGAAATGCATTTCTCACTATCAGGCTTGCAATGTGCACTGCTTACATTTCATCAATCATTTGGTAAAGGTTGCGGCAAGAACACTTTACACAATTTCCCCAGAAATTGTAGATTGTCTAGTTAAGTGTTCTTGCATAGCAAGGAACACTTATTGTTATCTCACAAATATATTCTTATTCTTATTTTTATTCTTATTCTTATTATTATAGCCAAATTTGCCACGCTAACTCCTCCCACAGTTTTTACACTACAAAGACAAGTAATATATCAAAACGTGCGGATTGTTCCCGATCGGATTGCTATTACTTTGTGGAACGTTTCGCCGAATCGTTCAAGAAATATCGCGGTTTTTGCGGCAAAATTTTCCCATAGGAATGAATGGTGCATCTAGAGTGGCAGCAGAGCACAGCTAGAGTGTGCAAAGGAAAAATCAGAACATGATTTGTAAACTGCCATCACTATGTCATTTTCAAGCCCACCTACACATATCTTATATCAAAACGTTCAGCTAACCCTGCTGTCACTAAAAATGTTCACGGCTAGGACATACTCCTGATAGTTTTCACAATATGACCATTTGTTTGGACCTCACCCCTCCCATTGACTTTCATTGAAACTCCACTTTAGACACAAGAAATTTTAAGGGACGTTTTTAAACTGCGACTGTGCCTTCATTTTTAATATTGCAGAGACATACTATATATCAAAATTTAGGTCTTTTTCTTGTGATTGTCACAATATAAACCTTTTCACGGTAGCATGTATACTTTTAAAACTACAAGTGTTTGAAAATGGCAATCGCCAGTGAACTTGGCAAGTTTAAACAGCCTGTTTTCAGCAGAGCTTCTCACACACCTGTGACTGACTGAGGTAACAGGTGCAAGCAAAGGTCACTCAGGGGGCAGCTGAGTCACATTAGAGTGAGAAATCTACAGTGTGAAAGGAAAAATCAGAACATGATTTGTAAACTGCCATAACTATGTCATTTTCAAGTCCACCTACACATATCTTATATCAAAACGTTCAGCTAACCCTGCTGTCACTAAAAATGTTCACGGCTAGGACATACTCCTGATAGTTTTCAGAATATGACCATTTGTTTGCACCTCACTCCTCCCATTGACTTTCATTGAAACTCCACTTTAGACACAAGAAATTTTAAGGGACGTTTTTAAACTGCGACTGTGCCTTCATTTTTAATATTGCAGAGACATACTATACATCAAAATTTAGGTCTGTTTCTTGTGATTGTCACAATATAAGCCTTTTCATGGTAGCATTTATACTTTTAAATCTACAAGCGTTTGAAGATGGCAATCGCCAGTGATGTCAGCAACTTGGAGCAGTTTGTTTATAACCATGACTCTGCCCTTGGTGTGGAGGGAGTTGCCATAGGAACCCAGCTGTGTGAGCAGGAAGCAGAGAGACAAAAGCTAACCTGCCCACTCCAGTTGTGTGGAGGCCAGAACACCACACAATTTCCACAGAAATTGTGAAAACGCCAGTGAAGTGAGCAATTTGAAGCAGTTTGTTTTTAACCGCTCTTCTCTGCCATATTTGAAATCTAATTCTTATTCCTATTATAGCCATATTTGCCACGCTAACTCCTCCCACAGTTTTTACACTACAAAGACAAGTAATATATCAAAACGTGCGCATTGATCCCGATCGGATTGCTATTACTTTGTAGAACGTTTCGCCGAATCGTTCAAGAAATATCGCGGTTTTTGCGGCGAAATTTTCCCATAGGAATGCATTGAGCAGCACAGCACAGCTAGAGTGTGCAAAGGAAAAATCAGAAAAATCAGAACATCATTTGTAAACTGCCATCACTCTGCCATTTTCAAGCCCACCTACACATATCTTATATCAAAACGTTCAGCTAACCCTGCTGTCACTAAAAATGTTCACGAATACCAGTAGTGTACCGCGCTCCAATATATTCTACCTTATGTGATATAATGAATTCATAAGTGTACCACCGATAATCAAATAATTACATCAATTAATTATACTTAAATATATGATTTGTGTAAATATATAAAATAAATTAATTTATCAATGTGAAAAAACAAAAACTATGAATGAAAAATATAAATAAAAAATAAAAAATATTTGCAGTGGGAATGACAGTTCCTTCTGTATAAATGAGATGGTGTTATTATTCAGTCTGGATAAAAATAAAAATAAAATAAAATTAAAATAAAAATAAAATTAAAAATTAAAATTAAAACAAAATAAAAATTAAAAATAAAATAAATATTAAATAAAAATTAAAATAAATAAAAAATATTTGCAGTGGGAATGACAGTTCCTTCTGTATAAATGAGATGGTATTATTATTCAGTCTGGATAAAAATAAAAATAAAATAAAATTAAAATAAAAATAAAATTAAAAATTAAAATTAAAACAAAATAAAAATTAAAAATAAAATAAATATTAAATAAAAATTAAAATAAATAAAAAATATTTGCAGTGGGAATGACAGTTCCTTCTGTATAAATGAGATGGTATTATTATTCAGTCTGGATAAAAATAAAAATAAAATAAAAATTTAATTAAAATAAAAAAAAAATAAAATTTAAATTAAAATAAAATTAAAAATAAAATAAAAATAAAAATTAAAATAAAAATAAAATTAAAATTAAAAAAAAATTAAAATAAATAAAAAATATTTGCAGTGGGAATGACAGTTCCTTCTGTATAAATGAGATGGTATTATTATTCAGTCTGGATAAAAATAAAAATAAAATAAAAATTTAATTAAAATAAAAAAAAATAAAATTAAAATTAAAATAAAATTAAAAATAAAATAAAAATAAAAATTAAAATAAAAATAAAATTAAAATAAAAATTAACATAAAATTAAAATTAACATAAAATTAAAATAAAAATAAAATTAAATTAAAATAAAAATAAAAATAAAATTAAAAATAAAAATTAAAATAAAATTAAAAATAAAATAAAATTAAAATTAAAATAAAAATAAAATTAAAATTAACATAAAATAAAATAAAAATAAAATTAAAATTAAAATTAAAATTAAAATAAAATTAAAATTAAAATTAAAATAAACATAAAATTAAAATTAAAATAAAATAAAAATAAAAATAAAATTAAAAATAAAATAAAATAAAATAAAATAATAAAAATTAAAATTAAAATAAAATTAAAATAAAAAAAAAATTAAAATAAAAATAAAAATAAATAATTGATATCCCGGATAAGACACTATGTTTCTTTTCTTTAATATTTAATTAATACTAATTTTAGCACACAATTGAACTTGGCAAGTTTAAAAAGCCTGTTTAGAACACACATGCTGACATTCCTCTCAGAGTGAGTTGTCATAGCAACCCAGCTGTCTCAGCACAGTGAGCCTACTCCGCCCTCTCCAGGTGCAGCAACCAAAGGTCACTCAAGAGGCAGATGACTCACCAGGCTGGACTGTGAGCTTCAAAATACAAGCTGAAATGCATTTCTCACTATCAGGCTTGCAATGTGCACTGCTTACATTTCATCAATCATTTGGTAAAGGTTGCGGCAAGAACACTTTACACAATTTCCCCAGAAATTGTAGATTGTCTAGTTCTTATTTTTATTAAGTGTTCTTGCATAGCAAGGAACACTTATTGTTATCTCACAAGTATATTCTTATTCTTATTCTTATTCTTATAGCCAAATTTGCCACGCTAACTCCTCCCACAGTTTTTACACTACAAAGACAAGTAATATATCAAAACGTGCGCATTGTTCCCGATCGGATTGCTATTACTTTGTGGAACGTTTCGCCGAATCGTTCAAGAAATATCGCGGTTTTTGTGGCGAAATTTTCCCATAGGAATGCATTGAGCAGCACAGCACAGCTAGAGTGTGTAAAGGAAAAATCAGAAAAATCAGAACATGATTTGTAAACTGCCATCACTCTTTCATTTTCAAGCCCACCTACACATATCTTATATCAAAACGTTCAGCTAACCCTGCTGTCACTAAAAATGTTCACGGCTAGGACATACTCCTGATAGTTTTCAGAATATGACCATTTGTTTGCACATCACCCCTCCCATTGACTTTCATTGAAACTCCACTCTAGACACCAGACATTTTAAGGGACGTTTTTAAACTGCGACTGTGCCTTCATTTGTTATCTTTCAGAGACATACTATACATCAAACTGTAGGTCTTTTTCCTGTGATTGTCACAATATAAACCTTTTCACGGTAGCATTTATACTTTTAAAACTACAAGCATTTGAAGATGGCAATCGCCAGTGAATTTGGCAAGTTTAAACAGCCTGTTTAGAGCACAGCTCCTCACACACCTGTGACTGACTGAGGTAACAGGTGCAAGCAAAGGTCACTCAGGGGGCAGCTGAGTCACATTAGAGTGAGAAAGCTGCAGTGTGAAAGGAAAAATCAGAACATGATTTGTAAACTGCCATAACTATGTCATTTTCAAGCCCACCTACACATATCTTATATCAAAACGTTCAGCTAACCCTGCTGTCACTAAAAATGTTCACGGCTAGGACATACTCCTGATAGTTTTCAGAATATGACCATTTGTTTGCACCTCACTCCTCCCATTGACTTTCATTGAAACTCCACTTTAGACACAAGAAATTTTAAGGGACGTTTTTAAACTGCGACTGTGCCTTCATTTTTAATATTGCAGAGACATACTATATATCAAAATTTAGGTCTGTTTCTTGTGATTGTCACAATATAAGCCTTTTCACAGTAGCATTTATACTTTTAAATCTACAACCGTTTGAAGATGGCAATCGCCAGTGATGTCAGCAACTTGGAGCAGTTTGTTTATAACCATGACTCTGCCCTTGGTGTGGAGGGAGTTGCCATAGGAACCCAGCTGTGTGAGCAGGAAGCAGAGAGACAAAAGCTAACCTGCCCACTCCAGTTGTGTGGAGGCCAGAACACCACACAATTTCCACAGAAATTGTGAAGACACCAGTGAAGTGAGCAATTTGAAGCAGTTTGTTTTTAACCGCTCTTCTCTGCCATATTTGAAATCTAATTCTTATTCTTATTATAGCCATATTTGCCACGCTAACTCCTCCCACAGTTTTTACACTACAAAGACAAGTAATATATCAAAACGTGCGCATTGATCCCGATCGGATTGCTATTACTTTGTAGAACGTTTCGCCGAATCGTTCAAGAAATATCGCGGTTTTTGCGGCAAAATTTTCCCATAGGAATGCATTGAGCAGCACAGCACAGCTAGAGTGTGCAAAGGAAAAATCAGAAAAATCAGAACATGATTTGTAAACTGCCATCACTCTTTCATTTTCAAGCCCACCTACACATATCTTATATCAAAACGTTCAGCTAACCCTGCTGTCACTAAAAATGTTCACGAATGCCAGTAGTGTACCGCGCTCCAATATATTCTACCTTATGTGATATAATGAATTCATAAGTGTACCACCGATAATCAAATAATTACATCAATTAATTATACTTAAATATATGATTTGTGTAAATATATAAAATAAATTAATTTATCAATGTGAAAAAACAAAAACTATGAATGAAAAATATAAATAAAAAATAAAAAATATTTGCAGTGGGAATGACAGTTCCTTCTGTATAAATGAGATGGTGTTATTATTCAGTCTGGATAAAAATAAAATAAAATTAAAATTAAAATAAAAAAATAAAATTAAATTAAAATAAAAATAAAATTAAAAATTAAAATTAAAATTAAAATAAAATGAAAAATAAAATAAAAATTAAATTAAAATTAAAATTAAAATAAATAAAAAATATTTGCAGTGGGAATGACAGTTCCTTCTGTATAAATGAGATGGTATTATTATTCAGTCTGGATAAAAATAAAAATAAAATAAAAATTAAATAAAAAAAAAAAAAAAAAAAAATTAAAATTAAAATAAAATTAAAAATAAAAATAAAAATAAAATTAAAATTAAAAAAAAAAATTAAATAAAAATAAAATTAACATAAAATTAAAATAAAAATAAAATTAAAATAACATAAAATAAAAATAAAAATAAAATTAAAATAAAAATAAAAATAAAAATAAAATAAAAAATAAAATAAAATTAAAATAAAATAAAAATAAAATTAAAATTAACATAAAATTAAAATAAAAATAAAATTAAAATAAAAATAAAAATAAAATTAAAATTAACATAAAATTAAAATTAAATTAAAATAAAAATAAAAATAAAATTAAAAAAAAAATAAAATGAAAATTAAAATTAAAAAAAAAAAAAAATTAAAATAAAAATAAAAATAAATAATTGATATCCCGGATAAGACACTATGTTTCTTTTCTTTAATATTTAATTAATACTAATTTTAGCACGCAATTGAACTTGGCAAGTTTAAAAAGCCTGTTTAGAACAGGCATGCTGACATTCCTCTCAGAGTGAGTTGTCATAGCAACCCAGCTGTCTCAGCACAGTGAGCCTACTCCGCCCTCTCCAGGTGCAGCAACCAAAGGTCACTCAAGAGGCAGATGACTCACGAGGCTGGACTGTGAGCTTCAAAATACAAGCTGAAATGCATTTCTCACTACCAGGCTTGCAATGTGCACTGCTTACATTTCATCAATCATTTGGTAAAGGTTGCGGCAAGAACACTTTACACAATTTCCCCAGAAATTGTAGATTGTCTAGTTAAGTGTTCTTGCATAGCAAGGAACACTTATTGTTATCTCACAAGTATATTCTTATTCTTATTCTTATTCTTATTATTATAGCGAATTTGCCACGCTAACTCCTCCCACAGTTTTTACACTACAAAGACAAGTAATATATCAAAACGTGCGGATTGTTCCCGATCGGATTGCTATTACTTTGTGGAACGTTTCGCCGAATCGTTCAAGAAATATCGCGGTTTTTGTGGCGAAATTTTCCCATAGGAATGAATGGTGCATCTAGAGTGGCAGCAGAGCACAGCTAGAGTGTGCAAAGGAAAAATCAGAACATGATTTGTAAACTGCCATCACTCTTTCATTTTCAAGCCCACCTACACATATCTTATATCAAAACGTTCAGCTAACCCTGCTGTCACTAAAAATGTTCACGGCTAGGATATACTCCTGATAGTTTTCAAAATATGACCATTTGTTTGGACCTCACCCCTCCCATTGACTTTCATTGAAACTCCACTTTAGACACAAGAAATTTTAAGGGACGTTTTTAAACTGCGACTGTGCCTTCATTTTTTATCTTTCAGAGACATATTATACATCAAAATTTAGGTCTGTTTCTTGTGATTGTCACAATATAAACCTTTTCACGGTAGCTTTTATACTTTTAAAACTACAAGCGTTTGAAGATGGCAATCGCCAGTGAACTTGGCAAGTTTAAAAAGCCTGTTCAGAGCAGAGCTTCTCACACACCTGTGACTGACTGAGGTAACAGGTGCAAGCAAAGGTCACTCAGGGGGCAGCTGAGTCACATTAGAGTGAGAAAGCTTCAGTGTGAAAGGAAAAATCAGAACATGATTTGTAAACTGCCATAACTATGTCATTATCAAGCCCACCTACACATATCTTATATCAAAACGTTCAGCTAACCCTGCTGTCACTAAAAATGTTCACGGCTAGGACATACTCCTGATAGTTTTCACAATATGACCATTTGTTTGCAAATAACCCCTCCCATTGACTTTCATTGAAACTTCACTCACAGCCACCTGAAATGTTAAGGGACGTTTTTAAACTGCGACTGTGCCTTCATTTTTAATATTGCAGAGACATACTATACATCAAAATTTAGGTCTTTTTCTTGTGATTGTCACAGTATAAACCTTTTCACGGTAGCATTTATACTTTTAAAACTACAAGCGTTTGAAGATGGCAATCGCCAGTGAATTTGGCAAGTTTGAGCACTGTGTTTAGAGCAGAGCTTGTCACACACCTGTGACTGACTGAGTCACAGGTGCACCAAAGGTCACTCAGGGGGCAGCTGAGTCACATTAGAGTGAGAAGTGAGAAAGCTGCAGTGTGGAAGGAAAAATCAGAACATGATTTGTAAACTGCCATCATTCTTTCATTTTCAAGCCCACCTACACATATCTTATATCAAAACGTTCAGCTAACCCTGCTGTCACTAAAAATGTTCACGAATGCCAGTAGTGTACCGCGCTCCAATATATTCTACCTTATGTGATATAATGAATTCATAAGTGTACCACCGATAATCAAATAATTACATCAATTAATTATACTTAAATATATGATTTGTGTAAATATATAAAATAAATTAATTTATCAATGTGAAAAAACAAAAACTATGAATGAAAAATATAAATAAAAAATAAAAAATATTTGCAGTGGGAATGACAGTTCCTTCTGTATAAATGAGATGGTGTTATTATTCAGTCTGGATAAAAATAAAATAAAATTAAAATTAAAAAAATAAAATAAAATAAAATTAAAATAAAAATAAAATTAAAATTAAAATAAATAAAAAATATTTGCAGTGGGAATGACAGTTCCTTCTGTATAAATGAGATGGTATTATTATTCAGTCTGGATAAAAATAAAAATTAAATTAAAATTAAATTAAAATTAAAATAAAATTAAAAATAAAATAAAAATAAAAATTAAAATAAAAATAAAATTAAATTAAAAAAAAAATTAAAATAAAAATAAAATTAAATTAAAAAAAAAAATTAAAATAAAAATAAAATTAACATAAAATTAAAATAAAAATAAAATTTAAAAAAAATAAAAATAAAATTAAAATTAACATAAAATTAAAATAAAACTAAAAATTAAATTAAAATTAAAATAAAATTAAAATTAAAATTAACATAAAATTAAAATAAAAATAAAATTAAAAATAAAATAAAATTAAAATAAAAATAAAATTAAAATAAAATAAAAATAAAATTAAAATTAACATAAAATTAAAATAAAAATAAAATTAAAAATAAAATAAAATAAAAATTAAAATTAAAATAAAAAAAAAATAAAAATAAATAATTGATATCCCGGATAAGACACTATGTTTCTTTTCTTTAATATTTAATTAATACTAATTTTAGCACGCAATTGAACTTGGCAAGTTTAAAAAGCCTGTTTAGAACAGGCATGCTGACATTCCTCTCAGAGTGAGTTGTCATAGCAACCCAGCTGTCTCAGCACAGTTAGCCTACTCCGCCCTCTCCAGGTGCAGCAACCAAAGGTCACTCAAGAGGCAGATGACTCACGAGGCTGGACTGTGAGCTTCAAAATACAAGCTGAAATGCATTTCTCACTATAAGGCTTGCAATGTGCACTGCTTACATTTCATCAATCATTTGGTAAAGGTTGCGGCAAGAACACTTTACACAATTTCCCCAGAAATTGTAGATTGTCTAGTTAAGTGTTCTTGCATAGCAAGGAACACTTATTGTTATCTCACAAGTATATTCTTATTCTTATTCTTATTCTTATTATTATAGCGAATTTGCCACGCTAACTCCTCCCACAGTTTTTACACTACAAAGACAAGTAATATATCAAAACGTGCGGATTGTTCCCGATCGGATTGCTATTACTTTGTGGAACGTTTCGCCGAATCGTTCAAGAAATATCGCGGTTTTTGCGGCAAAATTTTCCCATAGGAATGCATTGAGCAGCAGAGCACAGCTAGAGTGTGCAAAGGAAAAATCAGAAAAATCAGAACATGATTTGTAAACTGCCATCACTCTGCCATTTTCAAGCCCACCTACACATATCTTATATCAAAACGTTCAGCTAACCCTGCTGTCACTAAAAATGTTCACGGCTAGGACATACTCTTGATAGTTTTCACAATATGACCATTTGTTTGGACCTCACCGCTCCCATTGACTTTCATTGAAACTCCACTTTAGACACAAGAATTTTTAAGGGACGTTTTTAAACTGCGACTGTGCCTTCACTTTTAATATTGCAGAGACATACTATACATCAAAATTTAGGTCTGTTTCTTGTGATTGTCCCAATATAAACCTTTTCACGGTAGCATTTATACTTTTAAAACTACAAGCGTTTGAAGATGGCAATCGCCAGTGAATTTGGCAAGTTTAAATAGCCTGTTTAGAGCGAGGCTTCTCACACACCTGTGACTGACTGAGGTAACAGGTGCAAGCAAAGGTCACTCAGGGGGCAGCTGAGTCACATTAGAGTGAGAAAGCTGCAGTGTGGAAGGAAAAATCAGAACATGATTTGTAAACTGCCATAACTATGTCATTATCAAGCCCACCTACACATATCTTATATCAAAACGTTCAGCTAACCCTGCTGTCACTAAAAATGTTCACGAATGGCAGTAGTGTACCGCGCTTCAATATATTCTACCTTATGTGATATAATGAATTCATAAGTGTACCACCGATAATCAAATAATTACATCAATTAATTATACTTAAATATATGATTTGTGTAAATATATAAAATAAATTAATTTATCAATGTGAAAAAACAAAAACTATGAATGAAAAATATAAATAAAAAATAAAAAATATTTGCAGTGGGAATGACAGTTCCTTCTGTATAAATGAGATGGTGTTATTATTCAGTCTGGATAAAAATAAAATAAAATTAAAATTAAAATAAAAAAATAAAATTAAATTAAAATAAAATTAAAAATTAAAATTAAAATAAAAATAAAATGAAAAATAAAATAAAAATTAAAATAAATAAAAAATATTTGCAGTGGGAATGACAGTTCCTTCTGTATAAATGAGATGGTATTATTATTCAGTCTGGATAAAAATAAAATAAAAATTAAATTAAAATAAAAAAAAAATAAAACTAAAATTAAAATAAAAATAAAAATTAAAATTAAAAAATTAAAATTAAAATAAAAAATTAAATAAAAATAAAATTAAAAATAAAATTAAATTAAAATAAAATAAAAATAAAATTAAAATTAACATAAAATTAAAATTAACATAAAATTAAAATAAAAATAAAATTAAAATTAACATAAAATTAAAATTAAATTAAAATAAAAATAAAATTAAAAATAAAATAAAATAAAAATTAAAATTAAAATAAAAAAAAAAAATTAAATAAAAATAAATAATTGATATCCCGGATAAGACACTATGTTTCTTTTCTTTAATATTTAATTAATACTAATTTTAGCACGCAATTGAACTTGGCAAGTTTAAAAAGCCTGTTTAGAACAGGCATGCTGACATTCCTCTCAGAGTGAGTTGTCATAGCAACCCAGCTGTCTCAGCACAGTGAGCCTACTCCGCCCTCTCCAGGTGCAGCAACCAAAGGTCACTCAAGAGGCAGATGACTCACGAGGCTGGACTGTGAGCTTCAAAATACAAGCTGAAATGCATTTCTCACTATCAGGCTTGCAATGTGCACTGCTTACATTTCATCAATCATTTGGTAAAGGTTGCGGCAAGAACACTTTACACAATTTCCCCAGAAATTGTAGATTGTCTAGTTCTTATTCTTATTCTTATAGCCAAATTTGCCACGCTAACTCCTCCCACAGTTTTTACACTACAAAGACAAGTAATATATCAAAACGTGCGGATTGTTCCCGATCGGATTGCTATTACTTTGTGGAACGTTTCGCCGAATCGTTCAAGAAATATCGCGGTTTTTGTGGCGAAATTTTCCCATAGGAATGAATGGTGCATCTAGAGTGGCAGCAGAGCACAGCTAGAGTGTGCAAAGGAAAAATCAGAACATGATTTGTAAACTGCCATCACTCTGCCATTTTCAAGCCCACCTACACATATCTTATATCAAAACGTTCAGCTAACCCTGCTGTCACTAAAAATGTTCACGGCTAGGACATACTCCTGATAGTTTTCAGAATATGACCATTTGTTTGGACCTCACACCTCCCATTGACTTTCATTGAAACTCCACTTTAGACACAAGAAATTTTAAGGGACGTTTTTAAACTGCGACTGTGCCTTCATTTGTTATCTTTCAGAGACATACTATACATCAAAATTTAGGTCTGTTTCTTGTGATTGTCACAATATAAGCCTTTTCATGGTAGCATTTATACTTTTAAAACTACAAGCGTTTGAAAATGGCAATCGCCAGTGAACTTGGCAAGTTTAAACAGCCTGTTTAGAGCAGACCTTCTCACACACCTGTGACTGACTGAGGTAACAGGTGCAAGCAAAGGTCACTCAGGGGGCAGCTGAGTCACATTAGAGTGATAAAGCTGCAGTGTGAAAGGAAAAATCAGAACATGATTTGTAAACTGCCATAACTATGTCATTTTCAAGCCCACCTACACATATCTTATATCAAAACGTTCAGCTATCCCTGCTGTCACTAAAAATGTTCACAGCTAGGACATACTACTGATAGTTTTCAGAATATGACCATGTGTTTTCACCTCACCCCTCCCATTGACTTTCATTGAAACTCCACTCTAGATACCTGACATTTTAAGGGACGTTTTTAAACTGCGACTGTGCCTTCATTTTTAATATTGCAGAGATATACTATATATCAAAATTTAGGTCTTTTTCTTGTGATTGTCACAATATAAACCTTTTCACGGTAGCATTTATACTTTTAAAACTACAAGCGTTTGAAAATGGCAATCGCCAGTGAACTTGGCAAGTTTAAACAGCCTGTTTAGAGCAGAGCTTCTCACACACCTGTGACTGACTGAGTCTGGGGTGCAAGCAGAGGTCACTCAGGGGGCAGCTGAGTCACATTAGAGTGAGAAGTGAGAAAGCTGCAGTGTGAAAGGAAAAATCAGAACATGATTTGTAAACTGCCATAACTGTGTCATTTTCAAGCCCACCTACACATATCTTATATCAAAACGTTCAGCTAACCCTGCTGTCACTAAAAATGTTCACGAATGCCAGTAGTGTACCGCGCTCCAATATATTCTACCTTATGTGATATAATGAATTCATAAGTGTACCACCGATAATCAAATAATTACATCAATTAATTATACTTAAATATATGATTTGTGTAAATATATAAAATAAATTAATTTATCAATGTAAAAAAACAAAAACTATGAATGAAAAATATAAATAAAAAATAAAAAATATTTGCAGTGGGAATGACAGTTCCTTCTGTATAAATGAGATGGTAATATTATTCAGTCTGGATAAAAATAAAAATAAAATAAAAATTAAAATAAAAATAAAAATAAAATAAAATTAAATATAAAATAAAATTAAAAATAAAAATAAAAATAAAATTAAAATTAAAAAAAAAAATTAAATAAAAATAAAATTAACATAAAATTAAAATAAAAATAAAATTAAAATAACATAAAATAAAAATAAAAATAAAAATAAAATTAAAAATAAAATAAAATTAAAAATAAAATAAAATTAAAATAAAATAAAATTAAAATAAAATAAAATAAAATTAAAATTAAAATAAAAATAAAAATTAAAAATAAAATAAATATTAAATAAAAATTAAAATAAATAAAAAATATTTGCAGTGGGAATGACAGTTCCTTCTGTATAAATGAGATGGTATTATTATTCAGTCTGGATAAAAATAAAAATAAAATAAAAATTTAATTAAAATAAAAAAAAAATAAAATTAAAATTAAAATAAAATTAAAAATAAAATAAAAATTAAAATAAAAATAAAATTAAAATTAAAAAAAAATTAAAATAAATAAAAAATATTTGCAGTGGGAATGACAGTTCCTTCTGTATAAATGAGATGGTATTATTATTCAGTCTGGATAAAAATAAAAATAAAATAAAAATTAAATTAAAATAAAAAAAAATAAAATTAAAATTAAAATAAAATTAAAAATAAAAATAAAATTAAAATTAAAAAAAAAATAAAAATAAAATTAAAATAACATAAAATAAAAATAAAATTAAAATTAAAATAAAATTAAAAATAAAATAAAATTAAAATAAAATTAACATAAAATTAAAATTAAAATTAACATAAAATTAAAATTAACATAAAATTAAAATTAGCATAAAATTAAAATAAAAATAAAATTAAAATAAAAATAAAATTAAAATTAACATAAAATTAAAATTAAATTAAAATAAAAATAAAATTAAAATTAAAATTAAAATAAAAAAAAAATTAAAATAAAAATAAAAATAAATAATTGATATCCCGGATAAGACACTATGTTTCTTTTCTTTAATATTTAATTAATACTAATTTTAGCACGCAATTGAATTTGGCAAGTTTAAAAAGCCTGTTTAGAACAGGCATGCTGACATTCCTCTCAGAGTGAGTTGTCATAGCAACCCAGCTGTCTCAGCACAGTGAGCCTACTCCGCCCTCTCCAGGTGCAGCAACCAAAGGTCACTCAAGAGGCAGATGACTCACGAGGCTGGACTGTGAGCTTCAAAATACAAGCTGAAATGCATTTCTCACTATCAGGCTTGCAATGTGCACTGCTTACATTTCATCAATCATTTGGTAAAGGTTGCGGCAAGAACACTTTACACAATTTCCCCAGAAATTGTAGATTGTCTAGTTAAGTGTTCTTGCATAGCAAGGAACACTTATTGTTATCTCACAAATATATTCTTATTCTTATTTTTATTCTTATTCTTATTATTATAGCCAAATTTGCCACGCTAACTCCTCCCACAGTTTTTACACTACAAAGACAAGTAATATATCAAAACGTGCGGATTGTTCCCGATCGGATTGCTATTACTTTGTGGAACGTTTCGCCGAATCGTTCAAGAAATATCGCGGTTTTTGCGGCAAAATTTTCCCATAGGAATGAATGGTGCATCTAGAGTGGCAGCAGAGCACAGCTAGAGTGTGCAAAGGAAAAATCAGAACATGATTTGTAAACTGCCATCACTATGTCATTTTCAAGCCCACCTACACATATCTTATATCAAAACGTTCAGCTAACCCTGCTGTCACTAAAAATGTTCACGGCTAGGACATACTCCTGATAGTTTTCACAATATGACCATTTGTTTGGACCTCACCCCTCCCATTGACTTTCATTGAAACTCCACTTTAGACACAAGAAATTTTAAGGGACGTTTTTAAACTGCGACTGTGCCTTCATTTTTAATATTGCAGAGACATACTATATATCAAAATTTAGGTCTTTTTCTTGTGATTGTCACAATATAAACCTTTTCACGGTAGCATGTATACTTTTAAAACTACAAGTGTTTGAAAATGGCAATCGCCAGTGAACTTGGCAAGTTTAAACAGCCTGTTTTCAGCAGAGCTTCTCACACACCTGTGACTGACTGAGGTAACAGGTGCAAGCAAAGGTCACTCAGGGGGCAGCTGAGTCACATTAGAGTGAGAAATCTACAGTGTGAAAGGAAAAATCAGAACATGATTTGTAAACTGCCATAACTATGTCATTTTCAAGTCCACCTACACATATCTTATATCAAAACGTTCAGCTAACCCTGCTGTCACTAAAAATGTTCACGGCTAGGACATACTCCTGATAGTTTTCAGAATATGACCATTTGTTTGCACCTCACTCCTCCCATTGACTTTCATTGAAACTCCACTTTAGACACAAGAAATTTTAAGGGACGTTTTTAAACTGCGACTGTGCCTTCATTTTTAATATTGCAGAGACATACTATACATCAAAATTTAGGTCTGTTTCTTGTGATTGTCACAATATAAGCCTTTTCATGGTAGCATTTATACTTTTAAATCTACAAGCGTTTGAAGATGGCAATCGCCAGTGATGTCAGCAACTTGGAGCAGTTTGTTTATAACCATGACTCTGCCCTTGGTGTGGAGGGAGTTGCCATAGGAACCCAGCTGTGTGAGCAGGAAGCAGAGAGACAAAAGCTAACCTGCCCACTCCAGTTGTGTGGAGGCCAGAACACCACACAATTTCCACAGAAATTGTGAAAACGCCAGTGAAGTGAGCAATTTGAAGCAGTTTGTTTTTAACCGCTCTTCTCTGCCATATTTGAAATCTAATTCTTATTCCTATTATAGCCATATTTGCCACGCTAACTCCTCCCACAGTTTTTACACTACAAAGACAAGTAATATATCAAAACGTGCGCATTGATCCCGATCGGATTGCTATTACTTTGTAGAACGTTTCGCCGAATCGTTCAAGAAATATCGCGGTTTTTGCGGCGAAATTTTCCCATAGGAATGCATTGAGCAGCACAGCACAGCTAGAGTGTGCAAAGGAAAAATCAGAAAAATCAGAACATCATTTGTAAACTGCCATCACTCTGCCATTTTCAAGCCCACCTACACATATCTTATATCAAAACGTTCAGCTAACCCTGCTGTCACTAAAAATGTTCACGAATACCAGTAGTGTACCGCGCTCCAATATATTCTACCTTATGTGATATAATGAATTCATAAGTGTACCACCGATAATCAAATAATTACATCAATTAATTATACTTAAATATATGATTTGTGTAAATATATAAAATAAATTAATTTATCAATGTGAAAAAACAAAAACTATGAATGAAAAATATAAATAAAAAATAAAAAATATTTGCAGTGGGAATGACAGTTCCTTCTGTATAAATGAGATGGTGTTATTATTCAGTCTGGATAAAAATAAAAATAAAATAAAATTAAAATAAAAATAAAATTAAAAATTAAAATTAAAACAAAATAAAAATTAAAAATAAAATAAATATTAAATAAAAATTAAAATAAATAAAAAATATTTGCAGTGGGAATGACAGTTCCTTCTGTATAAATGAGATGGTATTATTATTCAGTCTGGATAAAAATAAAAATAAAATAAAATTAAAATAAAAATAAAATTAAAAATTAAAATTAAAACAAAATAAAAATTAAAAATAAAATAAATATTAAATAAAAATTAAAATAAATAAAAAATATTTGCAGTGGGAATGACAGTTCCTTCTGTATAAATGAGATGGTATTATTATTCAGTCTGGATAAAAATAAAAATAAAATAAAAATTTAATTAAAATAAAAAAAAAATAAAATTTAAATTAAAATAAAATTAAAAATAAAATAAAAATAAAAATTAAAATAAAAATAAAATTAAAATTAAAAAAAAATTAAAATAAATAAAAAATATTTGCAGTGGGAATGACAGTTCCTTCTGTATAAATGAGATGGTATTATTATTCAGTCTGGATAAAAATAAAAATAAAATAAAAATTTAATTAAAATAAAAAAAAATAAAATTAAAATTAAAATAAAATTAAAAATAAAATAAAAATAAAAATTAAAATAAAAATAAAATTAAAATAAAAATTAACATAAAATTAAAATTAACATAAAATTAAAATAAAAATAAAATAAAATTAAAATAAAAATAAAAATAAAATTAAAAATAAAAATTAAAATAAAATTAAAAATAAAATAAAATTAAAATTAAAATAAAAATAAAATTAAAATTAACATAAAATAAAATAAAAATAAAATTAAAATTAAAATTAAAATTAAAATAAAATTAAAATTAAAATTAAAATAAACATAAAATTAAAATTAAAATAAAATAAAAATAAAAATAAAATTAAAAATAAAATAAAATAAAATAAAATAATAAAAATTAAAATTAAAATAAAATTAAAATAAAAAAAAAATTAAAATAAAAATAAAAATAAATAATTGATATCCCGGATAAGACACTATGTTTCTTTTCTTTAATATTTAATTAATACTAATTTTAGCACACAATTGAACTTGGCAAGTTTAAAAAGCCTGTTTAGAACACACATGCTGACATTCCTCTCAGAGTGAGTTGTCATAGCAACCCAGCTGTCTCAGCACAGTGAGCCTACTCCGCCCTCTCCAGGTGCAGCAACCAAAGGTCACTCAAGAGGCAGATGACTCACCAGGCTGGACTGTGAGCTTCAAAATACAAGCTGAAATGCATTTCTCACTATCAGGCTTGCAATGTGCACTGCTTACATTTCATCAATCATTTGGTAAAGGTTGCGGCAAGAACACTTTACACAATTTCCCCAGAAATTGTAGATTGTCTAGTTCTTATTTTTATTAAGTGTTCTTGCATAGCAAGGAACACTTATTGTTATCTCACAAGTATATTCTTATTCTTATTCTTATTCTTATAGCCAAATTTGCCACGCTAACTCCTCCCACAGTTTTTACACTACAAAGACAAGTAATATATCAAAACGTGCGCATTGTTCCCGATCGGATTGCTATTACTTTGTGGAACGTTTCGCCGAATCGTTCAAGAAATATCGCGGTTTTTGTGGCGAAATTTTCCCATAGGAATGCATTGAGCAGCACAGCACAGCTAGAGTGTGTAAAGGAAAAATCAGAAAAATCAGAACATGATTTGTAAACTGCCATCACTCTTTCATTTTCAAGCCCACCTACACATATCTTATATCAAAACGTTCAGCTAACCCTGCTGTCACTAAAAATGTTCACGGCTAGGACATACTCCTGATAGTTTTCAGAATATGACCATTTGTTTGCACATCACCCCTCCCATTGACTTTCATTGAAACTCCACTCTAGACACCAGACATTTTAAGGGACGTTTTTAAACTGCGACTGTGCCTTCATTTGTTATCTTTCAGAGACATACTATACATCAAACTGTAGGTCTTTTTCCTGTGATTGTCACAATATAAACCTTTTCACGGTAGCATTTATACTTTTAAAACTACAAGCATTTGAAGATGGCAATCGCCAGTGAATTTGGCAAGTTTAAACAGCCTGTTTAGAGCACAGCTCCTCACACACCTGTGACTGACTGAGGTAACAGGTGCAAGCAAAGGTCACTCAGGGGGCAGCTGAGTCACATTAGAGTGAGAAAGCTGCAGTGTGAAAGGAAAAATCAGAACATGATTTGTAAACTGCCATAACTATGTCATTTTCAAGCCCACCTACACATATCTTATATCAAAACGTTCAGCTAACCCTGCTGTCACTAAAAATGTTCACGGCTAGGACATACTCCTGATAGTTTTCAGAATATGACCATTTGTTTGCACCTCACTCCTCCCATTGACTTTCATTGAAACTCCACTTTAGACACAAGAAATTTTAAGGGACGTTTTTAAACTGCGACTGTGCCTTCATTTTTAATATTGCAGAGACATACTATATATCAAAATTTAGGTCTGTTTCTTGTGATTGTCACAATATAAGCCTTTTCACAGTAGCATTTATACTTTTAAATCTACAACCGTTTGAAGATGGCAATCGCCAGTGATGTCAGCAACTTGGAGCAGTTTGTTTATAACCATGACTCTGCCCTTGGTGTGGAGGGAGTTGCCATAGGAACCCAGCTGTGTGAGCAGGAAGCAGAGAGACAAAAGCTAACCTGCCCACTCCAGTTGTGTGGAGGCCAGAACACCACACAATTTCCACAGAAATTGTGAAGACACCAGTGAAGTGAGCAATTTGAAGCAGTTTGTTTTTAACCGCTCTTCTCTGCCATATTTGAAATCTAATTCTTATTCTTATTATAGCCATATTTGCCACGCTAACTCCTCCCACAGTTTTTACACTACAAAGACAAGTAATATATCAAAACGTGCGCATTGATCCCGATCGGATTGCTATTACTTTGTAGAACGTTTCGCCGAATCGTTCAAGAAATATCGCGGTTTTTGCGGCAAAATTTTCCCATAGGAATGCATTGAGCAGCACAGCACAGCTAGAGTGTGCAAAGGAAAAATCAGAAAAATCAGAACATGATTTGTAAACTGCCATCACTCTTTCATTTTCAAGCCCACCTACACATATCTTATATCAAAACGTTCAGCTAACCCTGCTGTCACTAAAAATGTTCACGAATGCCAGTAGTGTACCGCGCTCCAATATATTCTACCTTATGTGATATAATGAATTCATAAGTGTACCACCGATAATCAAATAATTACATCAATTAATTATACTTAAATATATGATTTGTGTAAATATATAAAATAAATTAATTTATCAATGTGAAAAAACAAAAACTATGAATGAAAAATATAAATAAAAAATAAAAAATATTTGCAGTGGGAATGACAGTTCCTTCTGTATAAATGAGATGGTGTTATTATTCAGTCTGGATAAAAATAAAATAAAATTAAAATTAAAATAAAAAAATAAAATTAAATTAAAATAAAAATAAAATTAAAAATTAAAATTAAAATTAAAATAAAATGAAAAATAAAATAAAAATTAAATTAAAATTAAAATTAAAATAAATAAAAAATATTTGCAGTGGGAATGACAGTTCCTTCTGTATAAATGAGATGGTATTATTATTCAGTCTGGATAAAAATAAAAATAAAATAAAAATTAAATAAAAAAAAAAAAAAAAAAAAATTAAAATTAAAATAAAATTAAAAATAAAAATAAAAATAAAATTAAAATTAAAAAAAAAAATTAAATAAAAATAAAATTAACATAAAATTAAAATAAAAATAAAATTAAAATAACATAAAATAAAAATAAAAATAAAATTAAAATAAAAATAAAAATAAAAATAAAATAAAAAATAAAATAAAATTAAAATAAAATAAAAATAAAATTAAAATTAACATAAAATTAAAATAAAAATAAAATTAAAATAAAAATAAAAATAAAATTAAAATTAACATAAAATTAAAATTAAATTAAAATAAAAATAAAAATAAAATTAAAAAAAAAATAAAATGAAAATTAAAATTAAAAAAAAAAAAAAATTAAAATAAAAATAAAAATAAATAATTGATATCCCGGATAAGACACTATGTTTCTTTTCTTTAATATTTAATTAATACTAATTTTAGCACGCAATTGAACTTGGCAAGTTTAAAAAGCCTGTTTAGAACAGGCATGCTGACATTCCTCTCAGAGTGAGTTGTCATAGCAACCCAGCTGTCTCAGCACAGTGAGCCTACTCCGCCCTCTCCAGGTGCAGCAACCAAAGGTCACTCAAGAGGCAGATGACTCACGAGGCTGGACTGTGAGCTTCAAAATACAAGCTGAAATGCATTTCTCACTACCAGGCTTGCAATGTGCACTGCTTACATTTCATCAATCATTTGGTAAAGGTTGCGGCAAGAACACTTTACACAATTTCCCCAGAAATTGTAGATTGTCTAGTTCTTATTCTTATTCTTATAGCCAAATTTGCCACGCTAACTCCTCCCACAGTTTTTACACTACAAAGACAAGTAATATATCAAAACGTGCGGATTGTTCCCGATCGGATTGCTATTACTTTGTGGAACGTTTCGCCAAATCGTTCAAGAAATATCGCGGTTTTTGTGGCGAAATTTTCCCATAGGAATGCATTGAGCAGCACAGCACAGCTAGAGTGTGCAAAGGAAAAATCAGAAAAATCAGAACATGATTTGTAAACTGCCATCACTCTTTCATTTTCAAGCCCACCTACACATATCTTATATCAAAACGTTCAGCTAACCCTGCTGTCACTAAAAATGTTCACAGCTAAGCCATATTCCTGATAGTTTTCAGAATATGACCATTTGTTTGGACCTCATCCCTCCCATTGACTTTCATTGAAACTCCACTCTAGACACCAGACATTTTAAGGGACGTTTTTAAACTGCGACTGTGCCTTCATTTATTATCTTTCAGAGACATACTATACATCAAACTGTAGGTCTTTTTCTTGTGATTGTCACAATATAAACCTTTTCACGGTAGCATTTATACTTTTAAAACTACAAGCGTTTGAAAATGGCAATCGCCAGTGAACTTGGCAAGTTTAAATAGCCTGTTTAGAGCAGAACTTGTCACACACCTGTGACTGACTGAGGTAACAGGTGCAAGCAAAGGTCACTCAGGGGGCAGCTGAGTCACATTAGAGTGAGAAAGCTGCAGTGTGGAAGGAAAAATCAGAACATAATTTGTAAACTGCCATAACTATGTCATTTTCAAGCCCACCTACACATATCTTATATCAAAACGTTCAGCTAACCCTGCTGTCACTAAAAATGTTCACGGCTAGGACATACTCCTGATAGTTTTCAGAATATGACCATGTGTTTGCACCTCACCCCTCCCATTGACTTTCATTGAAACTCCACTCTAGATACCTGACATTTTAAGGGACGTTTTTAAACTGCGACTGTGCCTTCATTTTTAATATTGCAGAGACATACTATATATCAAAATTTAGGTCTTTTTCTTGTGATTGTCACAATATAAACCTTTTCACGGTAGCATTTATACTTTTAAAACTACAAGCGTTTGAAAATGGCAATCGCCAGTGAACTTGGCAAGTTTAAACAGCCTGTTTAGAGCAGAGCTTGTCACACACCTGTGACTGACTGAGGTAACAGGTGCAAGCAAAGGTCACTCAGGGGGCAGCTGAGTCACATTAGAGTGAGAAAGCTGCAGTGTGGAAGGAAAAATCAGAACATGATTTGTAAACTGCCATAACTATGTCATTTTCAAGCCCACCTACACATATCTTATATCAAAACGTTCAGCTAACCCTGCTGTCACTAAAAATGTTCACGAATGCCAGTAGTGTACCGCGCTCCAATATATTCTACCTTATGTGATATAATGAATTCATAAGTGTACCACCGATAATCAAATAATTACATCAATTAATTATACTTAAATATATGATTTGTGTAAATATATCAAATAAATTAATTTATCAATGTGAAAAAACAAAAACTATGAATGAAAAATATAAATAAAAAATAAAAAATATTTGCAGTGGGAATGACAGTTCCTTCTGTATAAATGAGATGGTGTTATTATTCAGTCTGGATAAAAATAAAATAAAATTAAAATTAAAATAAAAAAATAAAATAAAATTAAAATAAAAATAAAAATAAAATTAAAATTAAAATAAATAAAAAATATTTGCAGTGGGAATGACAGTTCCTTCTGTATAAATGAGATGGTATTATTATTCAGTCTGGATAAAAATAAAAATTAAATTAAAATTAAATTAAAATTAAAATAAAATTAAAAATAAAATAAAAATAAAAATTAAAATAAAAATAAAATTAAATTAAAAAAAATAAAAAAAATAAAAATAAAATTAACATAAAATTAAAATAAAAATAAAATTAAAAAAAAATAAAAATAAAATTAAAATTAACATAAAATTAAAATAAAAATAAAAATTAAATTAAAAATAAAATTAAATTAAAATTAAAATAAAATTAAAATTAACATAAAATTAAAATAAAAATAAAATTAAAATAAAATAAAAATAAAATTAAAATTAACATAAAATTAAAATAAAAATAAAATTAAAAATAAAATAAAATAAAATAAAAATTAAAATTAAAATTAAAAAAAAATTAAAATAAAAATAAAAATAAATAATTGATATCCCGGATAAGACACTATGTTTCTTTTCTTTAATATTTAATTAATACTAATTTTAGCACGCAATTGAACTTGGCAAGTTTAAAAAGCCTGTTTAGAACAGGCATGCTGACATTCCTCTCAGAGTGAGTTGTCATAGCAACCCAGCTGTCTCAGCACAGTTAGCCTACTCCGCCCTCTCCAGGTGCAGCAACCAAAGGTCACTCAAGAGGCAGATGACTCACGAGGCTGGACTGTGAGCTTCAAAATACAAGCTGAAATGCATTTCTCACTATAAGGCTTGCAATGTGCACTGCTTACATTTCATCAATCATTTGGTAAAGGTTGCGGCAAGAACACTTTACACAATTTCCCCAGAAATTGTAGATTGTCTAGTTCTTATTTTTATTCTTATTCTTATTATAGCCATATTTGCCACGCTAACTCCTCCCACAGTTTTTACACTACAAATACAAGTAATATATCAAAACGTGCGCATTGTTCCCGATCGGATTGCTATTACTTTGTGGAACGTTTCGCCGAATCGTTCAAGAAATATCGCGGTTTTTGCGGCGAAATTTTCCCATAGGAATGCATTGAGAAGCAGAGCACAGCTAGAGTGTGTAAAGGAAAAATCAGAACATGATTTGTAAACTGCCATCACTCTTTCATTTTCAAGCCCACCTACACATATCTTATATCAAAACGTTCAGCTAACCCTGCTGTCACTAAAAATGTTCACAGCTAAGCCATATTCCTGATAGTTTTCAGAATATGACCATTTGTTTGGACCTCATCCCTCCCATTGACTTTCATTGAAACTCCACTCTAGACACCAGACATTTTAAGGGACGTTTTTAAACTGCGACTGTGCCTTCATTTTTTATCTTTCAGAGACATACTATACATCAAACTGTAGGTCTTTTTCTTGTGATTGTCACAATATAAACCTTTTCACGGTAGCATTTATACTTTTAAAACTACAAGCGTTTGAAAATGGCAATCGCCAGTGAACTTGGCAAGTTTAAATAGCCTGTTTAGAGCAGAGCACCTCACACACCTGTGACTGACTGAGGTAACAGGTGCAAGCAAAGGTCACTCAGGGGGCAGCTGAGTCACATTAGAGTGAGAAAGCTGCAGTGTGGAAGGAAAAATCAGAACATAATTTGTAAACTGCCATAACTATGTCATTTTCAAGCCCACCTACACATATCTTATATCAAAACGTTCAGCTAACCCTGCTGTCACTAAAAATGTTCACGGCTAGGACATACTCCTGATAGTTTTCAGAATATGACCATGTGTTTGCACCTCACCCCTCCCATTGACTTTCATTGAAACTCCACTCTAGATACCTGACATTTTAAGGGACGTTTTTAAACTGCGACTGTGCCTTCATTTTTAATATTGCAGAGACATACTATATATCAAAATTTAGGTCTTTTTCTTGTGATTGTCACAATATAAACCTTTTCACGGTAGCATTTATACTTTTAAAACTACAAGCGTTTGAAAATGGCAATCGCCAGTGAACTTGGCAAGTTTAAACAGCCTGTTTAGAGCAGAGCTTGTCACACACCTGTGACTGACTGAGGTAACAGGTGCAAGCAAAGGTCACTCAGGGGGCAGCTGAGTCACATTAGAGTGAGAAAGCTGCAGTGTGGAAGGAAAAATCAGAACATGATTTGTAAACTGCCATCACTCTTTCATTTTCAAGCCCACCTACACATATCTTATATCAAAACGTTCAGCTAACCCTGCTGTCACTAAAAATGTTCACGAATGCCAGTAGTGTACCGCGCTCCAATATATTCTACCTTATGTGATATAATGAATTCATAAGTGTACCACCGATAATCAAATAATTACATCAATTAATTATACTTAAATATATGATTTGTGTAAATATATCAAATAAATTAATTTATCAATGTGAAAAAACAAAAACTATGAATGAAAAATATAAATAAAAAATAAAAAATATTTGCAGTGGGAATGACAGTTCCTTCTGTATAAATGAGATGGTGTTATTATTCAGTCTGGATAAAAATAAAATAAAATTAAAATTAAAATAAAAAAATAAAATAAAATAAAAATAAAAATAAAATTAAAATTAAAATAAATAAAAAATATTTGCAGTGGGAATGACAGTTCCTTCTGTATAAATGAGATGGTATTATTATTCAGTCTGGATAAAAATAAAAATTAAATTAAAATTAAATTAAAATTAAAATAAAATTAAAAATAAAATAAAAATAAAAATTAAAATAAAAATAAAATTAAATTAAAAAAAAAATTAAAATAAAAATAAAATTAACATAAAATTAAAATTAAAATAAAATTAAAAAAAAATAAAAATAAAATTAAAATTAACATAAAATTAAAATAAAAATAAAAATTAAATTAAAAATAAAATTAAATTAAAATTAAAATAAAATTAAAATTAACATAAAATTAAAATAAAAATAAAATTAAAATAAAATAAAAATAAAATTAAAATTAACATAAAATTAAAATAAAAATAAAATTAAAAATAAAATAAAATAAAATTAAAATTAAAATTAAAATTAAAAAAAAATTAAAATAAAAATAAAAATAAATAATTGATATCCCGGATAAGACACTATGTTTCTTTTCTTTAATATTTAATTAATACTAATTTTAGCACGCAATTGAACTTGGCAAGTTTAAAAAGCCTGTTTAGAACAGGCATGCTGACATTCCTCTCAGAGTGAGTTGTCATAGCAACCCAGCTGTCTCAGCACAGTTAGCCTACTCCGCCCTCTCCAGGTGCAGCAACCAAAGGTCACTCAAGAGGCAGATGACTCACGAGGCTGGACTGTGAGCTTCAAAATACAAGCTGAAATGCATTTCTCACTATAAGGCTTGCAATGTGCACTGCTTACATTTCATCAATCATTTGGTAAAGGTTGCGGCAAGAACACTTTACACAATTTCCCCAGAAATTGTAGATTGTCTAGTTTTTATTAAGTGTTCTTGCATAGCAAGGAACACTTATTGTTATCTCACATATATATTCTTATTCTTATTCTTATTATAGCCATATTTGCCACGCTAACTCCTCCCACAGTTTTTACACTACAAAGACAAGTAATATATCAAAACGTGCGCATTGATCCCGATCGGATTGCTATTACTTTGTAGAACGTTTCGCCGAATCGTTCAAGAAATATCGCGGTTTTTGCGGCGAAATTTTCCCATAGGAATGCATTGAGCAGCACAGCACAGCTAGAGTGTGCAAAGGAAAAATCAGAAAAATCAGAACATGATTTGTAAACTGCCATCACTCTTTCATTTTCAAGCTCACCTACACATATCTTATATCAAAACGTTCAGCTAACCCTGCTGTCACTAAAAATGTTCACGGCTAAGCCATACTCCTGATAGTTTTCAGAATATGACCATTTGTTTGCACATCACCCCTCCCATTGACTTTCATTGAAACTCCACTCTAGACACCAGACATTTTAAGGGACGTTTTTAAACTGCGACTGTGCCTTCATTTTTAATATTGCAGAGACATACTATACATCAAAATTTAGGCCTTTTTCTTGTGATTGTCGCAATATAAACCTTTTCACGGTAGCATTTATACTTTTAAAACTACAAGCGTTTGAAAATGGCAATCGCCAGTGAACTTGGCAAGTTTAAACAGCCTGTTTAGAGCAGACCTTCTCACACACCTGTGACTGACTGAGGTAACAGGTGCAACCAAAGGTCACTCAGGGGGCAGCTGAGTCACATTAGAGTGAGAAAGCTGCAGTGTGAAAGGAAAAATCAGAACATGATTTGTAAACTCCCATCACTCTGTCATTTTCAAGCCCACCTACACATATCTTATATCAAAACGTTCAGCTAACCCTGCTGTCACTAAAAATGTTCACGAATGCCAGTAGTGTACCGCGCTCCAATATATTCTACCTTATGTGATATAATGAATTCATAAGTGTACCACCGATAATCAAATAATTACATCAATTAATTATACTTAAATATATGATTTGTGTAAATATATCAAATAAATTAATTTATCAATGTGAAAAAACAAAAACTATGAATGAAAAATATAAATAAAAAATAAAAAATATTTGCAGTGGGAATGACAGTTCCTTCTGTATAAATGAGATGGTGTTATTATTCAGTCTGGATAAAAATAAAATAAAATTAAAATTAAAAAAAATAAATAAAATAAAATTAAAATAAAAATAAAATTAAAATTTAAAATTAAAATAAATAAAAAATATTTGCAGTGGGAATGACAGTTCCTTCTGTATAAATGAGATGGTATTATTATTCAGTCTGGATAAAAATAAAAATAAAATAAAAATTTAATTAAAATTAAAAAAAAATAAAATTAAAATTAAAATAAAATTAAAAATAAAAATTAAAATAAAAATAAAATTAACATAAAATTAAAATAAAAATAAAATTAAAATTAAAATAAAAATAAAATTAAAATTAACATAAAATTAAAATAAAAATAAAATTAAAATAAAAATAAAAATAAAAATAAAATTAAAAATAAAAATAAAATTAAAAATAAAATAAAATTAAAATTAAAATAAAAATAAAATTAAAATTAAAATAAAATTAAAAATAAAAATTAAAATAAAAATAAAATTAACATAAAATTAAAATTAAAATAAAATTAAAATAAAAATAAAAATAAAATTAAAAATAAAATAAAATTAAAATTAAAATAAAAATAAAATTAAAATTAACATAAAATTAAAATAAAAATAAAATTAAAATAAAAATAAAAATAAAAATAAAATTAAAAATAAAAATAAAATTAAAAATAAAATAAAATTAAAATTAAAATAAAAATAAAATTAAAATTAACATAAAATTAAAATTAAAATAAAATAAAAATAAAATTAAAAATAAAATAAAATAAAATAATAAAAATTACAATTAAAATAAAATTAAAATAAAAAAAAATTAAAATAAAAATAAATAATTGATATCCCGGATAAGACACTATGTTTCTTTTCTTTAATATTTAATTAATACTAATTTTAGCACGCAATTGAACTTGGCAAGTTTAAAAAGCCTGTTTAGAACACACATGCTGACATTCCTCTCAGAGTGAGTTGTCATAGCAACCCAGCTGTCTCAGCACAGTGAGCCTACTCCGCCCTCTCCAGGTGCAGCAACCAAAGGTCACCCAAGAGGCAGATGACTCACCAGGCTGGACTGTGAGCTTCAAAATACAAGCTGAAATGCATTTCTCACTATCAGGCTTGCAATGTGCAC